>NC_136266.1:140838579-141118434 GCF_964187855.1 Myxine glutinosa | reverse complement strand
AACCAACGCAACCACTTGACCACCACCTCTACTGACTGACTCTTCACCACTCTGCACTTGACGACCGACTCCCAACCAACTCAGACCAACTCAAAGTCCAACTCCAGGCCTTTCTGTCTTCTGCTCTCCTCTGTAAAAACGCATCTCCTCCTGGACACGCCCTTGCCTTGGGTTATATAGGCCCCCGCCCCTCAACCTTTGCGACCCTCCCCGATCGCTCTTCCTCCGCCCTCTCTAGCCGAACCCCTGGCTCATGGTTGGTCGAGTGGGGCGGGCTCACTCCTCCCCTCTATGACGAGGTGGAGACACGCCTTTCTTCCCCGACTCGAGCCTCGTGGTCAATGGCGGATGAAGGGAAAAAACCGACCAAAATGCGGAAGGCGCTTCGAATTGCAATTGACGGAAAGGGGGGAATGGAAGGGAATCTATCTCTTTCACTGGTGCAATGGAGTATTTCAATTAATGGAAGACACAGCCTTACGCTAATACACAGAATAAGAGATAACTATCAACAGGTATATTCTATTACTTGGCTGACGTGTATGCTTGTGGACTATGGGACGCCCTTTTGGTCTTTACACAGCTCCGGAGGCAGGAGGCACAGAATAAACAATAATCACAACAATACAGCACACAATCAAAAAAAATATACAGTCCTCATATCCACAACACTGCACCCTCCTCCTCTTAGGCACGTCCCGGGCCTACAACTTTTATTTAGTGTGACACGTAGGTGTAGTTCCCTCTACTTTTAACCTGACCCTGAGTGCGACAGTTTTAAAACATAAATAAATGTGTCCCGCTGCTCCATTGCACCCTGCCTAACAGACTTACGCCCACAGTTAACCGAATTGCGGAATGGTCTTCAAACTAAACACTGACGGTGGGGAGCATTATTTACACTGACACTATTTTTATTTACAAAACTAACCCAGGACCTGTAATTGTTCTTTCTGGGGGGGAGACAGTCTGCTCTGCATCGACGCACCATGAACGCACCCAATAACGCACCAATACACACCCACGCACCAATCGATGCAGTCACCATAGTTCATCAGTGTTCCATAAAAATAAACCAACAACCCCTAACCCTGCAGGTGATCTCTTGCTCTTCGGCTCCCTCTGCTGGTTATTATTATTTGTCTTCCAGATGTTGTCATTCTCTTTTGCTTTGCTTACTGGCGGCCTATTTGCAATAAAGTGTGCCCAATGTGCCCTTCTTTATTTTCTTTTATTTATAGCCCACAGGGCCGACTAGTGTGGTTCACCTGTGGGGCATCGGTGCCCTGTGGCCAAGGTCCGCCAGCAAGATTTCAGGCCCTCATGGCCGGTTCCAGCAGAGGGGCCATGCCCCAACCCATGGGGTCCATAAGTGGTGCTCGGCCACAGGCATGTGGTCCATAATGTGGTGCATCGATGCAGACAGCTGGTTCTGGGAATTTCGGGCGCACAATGGCCGACCCACGCACGCTCCCCTCGGCGCCCAACGGCGCACAGGTCATGTGGGAGACAAAAGGGGAAAGACAATTGAGCGAGGGGTAAGGTCACAAGGGTACACGTCAAAAAGGCAATGCAAGGCGAAATGCGTACGGAGGGCGAAGTGAGAAAGCTCGTCCCTACCGTACGTCACCCCCCTGTTACCTAGCCCACCCTTGCCCTTACCCCATATGTACAAAACCTACACATTACCAAATTCGTCACTACTGTCACGTCTCCCCATATTTCCTCTATACCAAATTCGTCACCACAATCCCTCTATCCAAAATTTGCCATCACCAAATTCATCATCAGTCCTCATAAGGAGGCAGAGATGGAACATCAAAGCACAATGTCACACCCACGTCATGATGCGTCTCACAATCCAAAACATTTGCATCAAAAATAATTAAACATGGCATGGTGCGGAGTACCTGTCACCTCAGGTAAGTGGATGCAGATGGTGCGAGGAGATCCTTCATCCTAACTATCCTCTAAATGATTTTAACACACTTTACACTACCCGGGGTCTTTCTCTGGCCAAACCATTGGCCCTCTTACACTATGGGTTCTAATAACCAATTCCCATTGGCCAAACTGTGGTGCTTCTCAATTTGGGGTCTCACTCCCCCGATTCATCTCCCGGTGCTCTAGCACAATTTCTGGGCTGCGACGTGTACCTCTCCCAACAGGTCTACCCACCTGCACACCTCCACCACTGTAGTTGCCACCCGAGCTTACCTAGCTCCTTACCCTAACCTAACTAACTGGGGACAGCCCTTCTCCTGGCTCTGTCACCCCATGGTGCCCTCTGGCACTGGGCTACCCGGGTCCGTCCTCCGGATCCTCGGGCCCCATCCACAACAACTACTACCGGCTCCCAGAGCCCACCTGCGGCCTCACCTGGCCGACATCCTTACAGTGGTGGAGTGCCCAAACCAACTACACACACTAACAGGCTACACGCCCAGCCATTTCCACAACACCAACGCACCCATCCACATACCATTCTGTCACCCGCACCACAGATGCCAATATCCAACCACAATTTACCTATACCCTCTACCTAACACTTGCACTACCCGCCCCGGGTATCCGTGATGGGGGTCCACTCTTCCCCCATTCACACCTTCGCACCATCCACTCCACTCCACAATTTCCACCATACTCACTCCACGACCATCCATTCCAATACTCCATACCATTTATTCCATACACCTGTCTTTCATTCACCTGTCGTTGCACACCTGTGCAATCCTACCTGGTGCCACCTGCACCCTCCTCCTCTTCCTGGACCATTTGGTCAACACAACACGCAATCACCACTACTTCCTCATACACTGCTCCATTCACCTGTCAGTTGCACACCTGTGCAATCACACCTGTTCCATTCTCACCTGTCCAATCCTCACACACACGGCATCATCTCAGCCAACTACCCCCCTCCGAAACCTGCGCCTCCCAGTCGTCCCTCCAAACCATTGCGCTCCCACGTCATTACAATCCACACCAAGCTACCTGCGTCCCCACTACAGGCACCAGTCACCAACTACCCCCATCGTCACCTAATGTCATCTTCTAGAGCCCTATCAATACAACCTAACCCACCCGGGCTAGCCTTCACCGCCATACACCCCATAATCTATTGCTCCTTTGCCCCCACCTGTGAGGGATGGTGGATTTGCCATCCCACCACATCGGGGGTCTCTCACTACCCATTTTCGCTCGTCCAAATCCAACAATTCAAAAATTTTCCATTTACTGCCAATTCTATTCACTTTTCTAAATTTCGTTTTAAATCACTATCACTATCACCATCACCCGTCTACTTATTACATCCTCTCGGTGCGCCAATTTCCTTCGAAAGCTCGGCTTCGTACAGCCGAGCCATGAACGCGGGTTCTTTTGTGCCAGCGGCTGGATACGTCCCGCATTCGTGGCAGGGATGGGGGCTTACCCGGGCCGAGATCCCACGCACCACCTCGGCGTGGAGCCATCCAATGTCCCGATCTCGACCTGCCGGCACGTCTCAATAGAAAGTGGTCGCCATGACGACCCTTCCTATCGGGCGGCCCGCTCCGTCTAGTGGAGCCCGGACGCGGCCGATCCACGCGAGGCCCAGCGTGGATCGCGCACGGCAGTTCTTTCGAAACCGCCGTGGTTCGGATCCCCGCTGGTTCTCGCGGCACGCGAAGCCCGGCACGCACCGAGGGCCCGAGTCGGCTATAAGTCGTTCTAACCTTTAACCCGGTTATCGTCGACGCCTCACCTGGATGCTTACAAGCATACGCTACCCCTTTCGTGCTCATACATGCAGCCGTTTCCATGCTCTTGGTCGTACCTTCTCTAACACACCTCGGTACACTCATTCCGCTCACCGACTTGGTCACACACCTGACCACCGAACACCTTGGCACACATTCGTTGGTTGCACACCTCACCAACACACCTCTTCGCGCCCCCTCCTCGGTCACTTCCTCTGTGACAATCACAGGTGTGCTCTCATTCGCACACCCAACCACGTGCCTCACCACCAACTCAAATGTGCCTTCCCACACACGCTCTACCATTCCAGGTGTGCATCCTTCCATTCCAGGTGTACATCCTCGCTCACCTGTCACAACCAACTCACGCTCCGTTTCACTCTCACTACTCTCACCTCCACTCTTGACAACGCACTCTTTCCTCATGCACCCGTCCGTTACACACCTTTCTCGCGCACACCCTCCCGTTACATCCTCTGTAACACTCACCACAGGCGTACACTTCCTCGTTACATCCTCTGTAACACTCACCACAGGTGTACACTCTCTCGTTACTTCCTCCGTAACACTCACCACAGGTGTACACTCTCTCGTTACTTCCTCCGTAACACTCACCACAGGTGTACACTCTCTCGTTACTTCCTCCGTAACACTCACCACAGACGTACACTTTCTCGTTACATCCTCTGTAACACTCACCACAGGTGTACACTCTCTCGTTACTTCCTCCGTAACACTCACCACAGGTGTACACTCTCTCGTTACTTCCTCCGTAACACTCACCACACCGCGCTTCCATGTACCCCCTCGCACACGCGCTTCGACCGGCTCACTCCTGACGGCACACTCACTCCTCGGCGTGCACTTTTTCCTCACACACCCCATGGTCGGACATTCTCGCACACCTCTTTTTTCGCACACCTGACCTGTCACACACTTCACCAACGGCCTTTCACGAACACCCGGATCCAAACCAATCCCCAAGCCGACTGAAGCTTTCCTCACATCATATACATTGCCACTCACCTCCGTACCTTGTCTCTGCACCTCCTTTGCCACCTGCAAACTTTTTATTTGGTTAGTGAGCATCTCATCATGATTTGAACATAGACTTTGTACATTATCCATTTCTCCCTGCAATTCCCGGGCTACCTCCGTCATCTCTTCAATTTCAATGCCCACTTCCGCTTTTTCTGTACTTACCTCGACGACCGTTGGCTTTAATAAAATTCCCTCCACCTCATCGGTCGCCGGCTTTTCCAAGCCCCGGGTCGCGATTTCTACCCCCGTCATTGTACCCGTGCTTTCCTCCGCTTCGCTCAACCAGCGCTTTTCGACTCGCGTTACCTCCTCGTGCACCCCTGGGACCCTTTCGCCCAACTTGCGGTCTCTGTCCCTCTGCTCCCTTTCCTCCCTATCGGCCCTCATTCCGTTCGTTATTTCTTCAATTTGGTTTCCCAATCGCTCACTGTTAGCCCTCCTTTCGTTCGTTATTGCTTCCATTTTATTACTCAATTTCTCCCCGTTTATTCTCAGCATCTCGGCGAATTGCGCCATGAAGGCTTGCATTTGGACCACCGTTGGTAGTACAAAGGGTGCGGCCGCAGCTGCCCCCTCAACCACGTGCGCGAGGCCGCCATTTTGTGCACCTGATACACTCTCAACCACACCTTCTTTACTCTCCTCCACCATTTTTTTTCCTAAGTCCTGGGTCGATTCTACCCCGTCTATCTCTCCCACCGGCATCCCGTCGCCTTGAACAGCCATGGCGCGATTTCAAAATTCGGGTTTTGCTTTACACAAAACAAATTTCGGCAGCTCGTAATTTTGACCAAAAATTTTTTTTTTTTCCTCTATTCGTTTTTTTTTTTTAAAAATTTGGTCGGGCCTCGAATCCCACTCCCAGACACCAATTGTTATAGATCGCGGTTTAGATGTTATTTACCGAGCGGTGGTGTAAGACCGCGACCTAACAAAACTCACCCGATTCACCCAGACTTTGGCCGTATCGCACCCCAGCTGCTCAATGAGGGAAAAGACGAAAACGACGCAATGCAAAGAGGAAAACGAAGGCAAAGAAAGGTTTGGAAATACGACTGAATTTATTGACTATTTACACACAAGCAAAAAGAAAGCAGTCACGTTTATTTACAAGCACATAAGACGCAGGTGACACAGGGAAAATACTAGCTTATACAGACTTAATTAACCCAGGACAGAACAAACAAAAGACACTGACTCACGCGGGGAATTGCAGGAGGTGGATGGCTGGAGGTGAACGCTTGGTGGAGCCAACGCGGAGCTTGGTGGAGCTGAACGCTTGGTGGAGCCAACGCGGAGCTTGGTGGAGCTGAACGCTTGGTGGAGCTGAACGCTTGGTGGAGCCAACGCGGAGCTTGGTGGAGCTGAACGCTTGGTGGAGCCAACGCGGAGCTTGGGGGATTGGTGTGACGGGTTCTCTCTCCTTCCTTAGTCCCACCCAGTCCAACAACTTCCTCTCTTGCTTCAGGACTCTTTCTCTCTCTTTCTTGGTCCCTCACTCTTTACCACCGACTCCTCACCGCAACCAACGCAACCACTTGACCACCACCTCTACTGACTGACTCTTCACCACTCTGCACTTGACGACCGACTCCCAACCAACTCAAAGTCCAACTCCAGGCCTTTCTGTCTTCTGCTCTCCTCTGTAAAAACGCATCTCCTCCTGGACACGCCCTTGCCTTGGGTTATATAGGCCCCCGCCCCTCAACCTTTGCGACCCTCCCCGATCGCTCTTCCTCCGCCCTCTCTAGCCGAACCCCTGGCTCATGGTTGGTCGAGTGGGGCGGGCTCACTCCTCCCCTCTATGACGAGGTGGAGACACGCCTTTCTTCCCCGACTCGAGCCTCGTGGTCAATGGCGGATGAAGGGAAAAAACCGACCAAAATGCGGAAGGCGCTTCGAATTGCAATTGACGGAAAGGGGGGAATGGAAGGGAATCTATCTCTTTCACTGGTGCAATGGAGTATTTCAATTAATGGAAGACACAGCCTTACGCTAATACACAGAATAAGAGATAACTATCAACAGGTATATTCTATTACTTGGCTGACGTGTATGCTTGTGGACTATGGGACGCCCTTTTGGTCTTTACACAGCTCCGGAGGCAGGAGGCACAGAATAAACAATAATCACAACAATACAGCACACAATCAAAAAAAATATACAGTCCTCATATCCACAACAATATATATGTGTATGTATATATATATATATATGTATATATATATATATATGTATGTATATATATATATATGTATATATATATATATATATATGTATGTATATATATATACATACATATACAGTGGTACCTCGGCTTACGAGTGCCCCAACGTACGAGTTTTTCGGGATACGAGCCGTCGCTCGGGCGGTTTGTTGCTTTGGGATACGAGCCGAGATCCGATGTACGAGCTCAAAAAATTTATTTTTTTGAATTTTCCGGTTGTGGCTTCCGGTTCCGGTCACGTGGTTATCTTGCCGTGAAAGCATCTCTGCTTGGATATAAAACACGCAATCGTCGAAATACATTAGCGAGGAATCTCCTTGCTCCAGCCGGTGACGTCATCGGCGGGGATCCCCGCCTCCAGAGTGGCTGGTCACGTGACCGCCAAAGCGTGTCGCGCGTGCGGGTATAATGAGCTACACCTGTGGATCACGTGACCACGGAAGCACGCCTCGCTTGAGACTCTGAGAGGCATGGCTTTCGGTTTGCGTTTTGCTTTATAAGGCGCGATAAATGGGCTTTTGAGTGTTAGCGGTTCATGGCGTTGACGGTTCATGACGGTTCATGGCGTTGACGGTCAAAAACCCATTACATCAATTTTACCAGGCACTGTACAGTAAGTACAGTGGACACCAAATGCACGGTGGAAGGCTAGAAGTAGAAGATCGTCCAAGACAAGTGAGAATAAGCCATACTTTGGAGATGACGTCATTCGCTGGTCCGATAACCAAAGATGTGGTATAAAAAACCAGGTGAGCTAACAATGCAGCAATGAAGGAATTCGGCCAAGGCACCGGCACACAACGACCTACCTACATCGAAAGACTCAATGCCAATGGTGACAGAAGCCAAGACGGCCGGCTTAAACACCGCCGAAAGACCACGGTGTACCAACTTACGATGCAGAACATCTTGCACTTAATATGATGACAACAGGTGCCATCCTCTGACGTACCATTACAGGTACAGGTACAGTACACGTGAGCACAGAGCAAAAGTTCACTGAAACCGAGATTAAGAAAAAAGAAAAAACACCTCGTGGTCCGTGCTCGATATCCGAGTTTCAATCTTTTCAAACACATGATGCTCTCGGTCACGGTATCTCCTGCGAGCTGCTTCTCCTTCAACCACACAAACAACAACTTCTCCATATCTTCATGGATAGAGGTCCAGTTTATTTCTTTACATTCTCTTGTATTATGTACAGTATATACGAGGTCGTGCTTGTTTATACATTATTTGTTATTTATAAAGTACATTTTTGTTATTTAAAAGCACCTAACAAAAAAAATTGGTGTTTTTTTTTTGAGGCTGGAACGGATTAATAGCATTTCAATGCATTTGAATGGGAAAATTTGCTTTGACTTACGAGCGATTTGGCTTACGAGCTCCGTCACGGAACGGATTAAACTCGTAAGCCGAGGTACCACTGTATATTGTTGTGGATTTGAGAATCCTGTGGTTTTGTTTTTTGTTATAAGTGTCATGAATCGTGTTGTAAATATCACCCTCCGTGTGTAAAGGTAATAGGTCGTCCTCCTAGTTACTCCATATACATACACGTAGCCAATCATATACCCTCTTAAGTAGTTATCTCCTTATTCTATGTAGTTTAAGGCTGTGTTTCCCATTAGTTGACTCTGCATTGCATCAGATGAAATAAGAAAGGTCCCTCCGACGCCCCCATGGCATCTTCAAAGTGCCAGTAACTTTGGATGGGGTTAGTGGCATCACCATTGCCAACTGCACTTACCAACTGCAATTGCCTCCATTGAGCACGCGGTCGGTTCGGAGAAGAAGGTGGGAGGAGTCAACCAAGCGCCAGGAACAAGGCGTGGCTTTGCCAACGCCTCATCAAGGGGGCGGGATCGGTGAGCCCTCGCGACCAATCCAGGCCGAGGCGAGCTCACCGATGGGCGTTTCAAAAAGGCCGGCGGCTTGATCGCCAGGCGCCTTATAAAAGGAAGTTGGGAGGGACTGAAAGAGAAGGGAAGAACCCGTCACGCAACGCCCCCACGGCAGATGCGTCAGAGACTTGTTGAATACCGCAGTCCACTAGTTGAGTTCAAGTCCATCAGTGGAGGAAGAGCAGTCCACCGAGAGTGGAGTTGAGCCCAGTGGAAGAGGAGCGGCAACGAGGCTTTCAAGTTTCTTTCCAAACAGTGGTGCGCTGTGTTGTGGTGTACGGTGGTACCAGTGTGTGGAGCAGCAGCGTGGAGCCTTGACCACCGCAGCTTGAGCGTTGACGGCAGCGTTGCCTTTTGAGGAAGGGCGGCGGCTGCTCACTCCCGGCCCGGCCGTCCTCCCGTATCCAGCCGAACCTTCCTCCCCTTCCAGTCATCCGTGCCTGGCCTCATCCATCCATTCGTGTGAGTCTGACCGTAGTCTGTCTTTTGTCTTGTCCTGGGGTTAAGTAAGACTGTTTAGGTAAGTTAATATTGCACTGTGTCTCCTTACTCCTTCTGTCTTTATTTTCGTATTTTTCCTCCTTGCTTGGTTTCTTTGGACTTGTAAATAGTAGTAATAAATCATATTTGTTCTTCCTACTTTTGTCTTCTTCTTCTTCTTCACATCCGTTTCGTCCTTGTCTTTTCCCTCATTGCATACCTGTGGCGTGATTTTGGCCAACATTTCAGGATCGGGTTTAGTCTTTGGTAATGGCTCGAACGTCGTGTTGCTAACACCGCTCGGCAATTATAACATCTAAAACCGGGGTTCGAGCAGGAGTCCCTCCCCTGCTCGCGGTCAGGAGTGGCACTCAGGTCCTTGGGACTTTTTGTAGACCAAATACCCTGGCTGCTCCCGACCGGGAGGAGCGTTGGGACCCCCAGGACTCACGTCGGTCAGTCGCGGACAAGGGGATTGACCCCCCCTTCTTTAAGGGGAAAAAGGCTGACGGAGAGATCCGCAACTATAAACTATATATATATATGTATGTATATATATATATGTATGTATATATATGTATGTATATATATATATATATATATATATATATATATATATATATATATATATATATATATATATATATATATATATATAGATATATATATATAGATATATATATAGATATATATATATATATATATATATATATATATATATATATATATATATATATATATATATATATATATATAGATATATATAGATATATATATAGATATATATAGATATATATAGATATATATATACTATATATATATATATATATATATATATATATATATATATATATATATATATATATATATATATATATATATATATATATACTAGCAGAAGTACCCGGCATTGCCGGGAGGGGAGGGGAGGGGAGGGGGGGGGGGAGAGCGAGCCCCTTGGTAAAGCGAGCGATTTTTTTTCATAGCGTCATAGCGATTTTTTTTTTCATAGCGTTCATCGCGTTTCATAGCGTTCATCGCGTTTCATAGCGTCATAGCGATTTTTTTTGTCATAGCGTTCATAGCGTCATAGCGTCATCACGTGATCGCTCTGAGCGAATCAGCGCCCACCTGCTCTGAATCCGTTGATTCCGTGCGCTGAAATGCGCTGAGGTAAATATGAATTAAAAATATGGATCGTCAAATATTTTGAGTTCGGCCATGTTCGTCCCAGGCTCAATGGCCATGTCTATGCCAAATATCAAGCACTTTAAGCCTCTCCGTTTAGGAGTCTATCGGTAACATTACACACACACACACACACACACACACACACACACACACACACACACACACACACACACACACACACACACACACACACACACACACACAAACTGTGTTTTATATATATAGATATATATTTAGTGATTCTTTACCATTGAGAGATGGGGGCCAAAACCATATATAGCATGATGTCTCAAAAAGTTGTGGATGAGTTGTGACGAACTTGGTTCGTGAGTTGGGTCGGTTAGGAGAACAAGCTGATTTTCGATTGGTTCAGGTACGGATCCAGATCCGGCCATCATTGGGATACAAAACATAGAAACTGATCAGCCTGGTGGAGTTATGTGCTCTACCGATTGGCGTTCTAGTTTTACTCTTGAATAAAGAATATTTGTTCAAGGCATGACCAGCAGGCCCGAGCTGCAATTTCAAGCGGGAAGATCACGGCATGGAAGAGAATGCTTGATCATTGCTGAAAACCAATCAGTGTCTGTCGTATGGACATGGAGGGGGACAATGAGCGTGAGGTGCAACATGTCTATAAAAGTGGACGTTTGAGTCTTTTGGCTACCAAAAATCACAGAAGGGAGCCGTGTGAGGTGTACCTGTGAGGATCTGCCCTCCAGCGAGAGTCCATCCTCCAACAAGGACAGTCCACTGGCCAGGCTCACTCATTCGCTCCGCCACCAAAGGTGGATGGAGGTTATGGTTTCACCCCTGTCTGTCTGTGAACAAGATCTCTCAAAAAGTTGTTGACGGATTCGGACAAAATTTGTCGGAGATGTAGCGTATATGACAAGGACGAAATGATTAGATTTTGATGAAGATCAGGATCCGGATCCGGCTAGTAGAATTTTTAAAGTGATTCTTCGCCATTGGAAGATGGGGCCAAAAACGATATATAGCAGGATATCTCAAAAAGTTGTGGACGGATTTGGACGATACTTGGTGGACTGGTTGGGTGTGTGAAGAGGAAGAATTGGGTCAATTTTGGTGAAGATCTGAATGTGGATTCGGAGATGAGAATTATTTAATTTACAAGTGATTCTTCACCATTGAGAGATTGGGCAAAAAGCGATATACAACATTGTATTTAACAATGTTATGGACGAGTTATGACAAAACCTGGTGGACGAGTTGGTTAGGTGACAAGAACAAGAGGATTAGATTTGTGTTCAGGTCCGAATCCAGATCCGGCCTATCATTGGAATACAAAACGTAAACTGTTCAGCCTGGCGGAGGTGTACGCTCTACCGAGTGCCGTTCTATTTCTAAATTTGTTCCTCACAATTCTTATGATTTATTGAACAGTAACAGCTATTCCTAAAGTATTCCCAACACACGCATCTGCCAAAAAGATGACTATGGAAATGAATAGCGGTAGTTTGATTGCACTATTTGGTCAAAAGGTGTGTTGCTCTGTTTCATTGTTTGTTTACTGATAAAATAGACCGGTAGATATCCAGTTTCCCATGTCAAGCAGAAAGCTTATGTACTTTTAGATGTTAATGTTTAAAAAAAAATGTTTGTATGGATGATTAGCTTTGATCGACCTAAGGAAGTCTGGTTAATGAGTTTCATCAAATCGCTCATTGCTCTCAAAATTGACTTTCACATCATCTTTTGAAGAGCTCTAATCGATTTTAAGCTGCTGAATCTTGTGGGGGCTACTCTTGCCCCACTCTATGATCCATTGACATTCCGTGCACTGCCACATGATGCTAATGTCGATTCTGGAAGCGTTCTGGTTGCAGTGTCCATGTTGGAACCCATCTGTGGATCGGTCCCATCGGCCGATGGGTCTGACCCATCTGTGGATGCACGAGAAATGACAATGCAGACCCATCGGCCGATGGGTCTGCGCCATCTGCGGATGTGTTGTTCACCTTGAAGGAATGTGTTGACAGAATGGTGCTCTTCAATCAGGTACACAGTCATTGGAATTACATGTGGTAGGAATTTAACAGAGATGATTTTTAAATGTTTAACAGATTAAACCACATGTCACAGACTGCTTTATAAACATTTATGACATCAATTGCTTCTTTTTAGGTTCAAATAAACATACTCATCCACTATTGATGCATAGGAAACACAGATGGGTTCACCTTCAAGGTGAACAACACATCCGCAGATGGCGCAGACCCATCGGCCGATGGGTCTGCATTGTCATTTCTCGTGCATCCACAGATGGGTCAGACCCATCGGCCGATGGGACAGATCCACAGATGGGTTCCAACATCCACACTCGCACTCCACCCACTTGATATTGCCAAAACTAGTAAAAACTTTTTGGCAATGTTTGTTGTCTTGTTTCTACTATATCCAGCTGGAGGTTATCGCATCTTTTATCATGCTGTTTGGGGAGAAGAAAGATTATGCTCGTAATTTTACTTCGGCAATCCGTGTACACCCTTAAAATGGTGTTTTTCCTGGGACATTGAAGAGGATAAATGTAAAATTACACCAGGTCTTGTATAATTTGCTCCAAAACAACGACACAGCTGTCTGCGTGCCCCATTACCTGTTAGGCAGTGGCATTGACCATCATCGTGTTTCCATGGGAATTGAAAACTGGTGGTGTCGATCTCTTTGGATATAATCTAGGCTGGAATTTTAAAATTTGGCCAGACTGGCAGCACACATTCCATACATTTCCCAAAAACCAATGTGGAATCTTTGACATTTGCCAGCAGGTGCTAGCAGATGGGATAGCTGGCTTAAGGGCTTCTTCAAAGAATTGCATACTTTATCATTGAATATCCTGCTCTCTGCCAGCACCAGGACTGTTTGCAGTTAGATGCTTACCTGTTGGGAATTGAATCCAGGCTGGATCAGACAACCACATCTGAGCGATACAAGGAAATGGCTGTCTTACTTGAAATATCATTGCAATCCCCTGACTACTTTCAGTCAGAGTTGCTGGGGGAAGGGGTGAGTGATAACTTCTGCACCATTGTATACATGAACTGTGTTACGTGAATGTAAATTGATTGTGTAATACATAATGGCATGATAACCATCAGAGGTAAATAAGGAACTTGTCTTTGTTCTTTGAGATGGATAGCAAAACTTTAAATTTTGCTTCACTTGGTGAACATATGTCTGTCTACAAAAAAAAATTGAATGATAGTCATTCATTGAGAGTCTGGTGAGCACACTTGTGCAGAATGTCATTTTTGAAATCCTTTGCAATCTGCTCCTTTGCTAGCCATTTTTCTAGTTCAGGGCCTGGTTTGAACCCTCCCCCCATCCTTACCCAATGTTCTTTACACCCCATGGCGGGTGCGAGGCAACGCACTCGGAACGTCCAGTGCCAACCACTCAGAGGGCCCCCACCTGATCTGATACGGTTTTAGGGGGGTGGGGGCCTTCATCATCCGTGTACTGATCTATTTTTATTTTTTATTTTTTTAAGCGGCGCAAGCATCGCACACTCTGCGCAAATTTTGTATGTTTCTGCCCAAATTTACCCAATATAACCGCCTCCAGACTTTGGTTGGGGGTTATGGTGGTGTTATAATGGTATGGACAAAGCTTTTGACCCTTTCACGTTGTGGATGTGATCCCAACTGGTGGTAGTGTTGTTTAGCTTCTTTTTTTTTTTTCTAAACTTCTGGAAACAAACCTCCTCTTGGAGAAATGCTCTGCCACTGTTAATGGTCAATACATTTATCTGGCTGAACAATGCCAAATGTACAACTTTCTTTCAGGAACGGAGGTTTTGTCTTTCCTCTGGTCATTTGGCCTACAGGTGGTGCAAGTTGACACTTTGCGGTCGTAACTTTAAATTTTCCTCTCATAAAACATCCAAGGGCACTAGAATGTTGGCCATAAAGCAGCATGTCCCAAATCCTATAATTAAAGGAAAATTTATTGCAATTTTGCAAAATAGTCTTGGGAAAGATCACGAATGCCTGGCACTTCTACTCGACCAACTGTGAACTGTGAACATGGTTTTTTGTGTGAATAAAATGCTCGCCATCTGTACCGTGCGTTGCATCAACTAATTTCTCCGACTCGAGAGTTGCAATGGACTTTTTTTCTCAGCTTTTCTGTCTGCCAACCGCAGTTGCGTGTAATTGTTGCGCTGCGTTTGACTGATTCACATATGAGATCGGATGTCGTTGAGTCTTGTAGGATGTAGGAAGACATCCGAACGACATTCCAAACGATGTAGGAAGATTGCTACTTCTAATTAGCTAATATGTCAGCCTGAATTTACTTCCATTACTATGCTGTTAACATCTTATTATTAAAGCTTTCGAACTGTCTTATGGGACTGACATGGTAGCTTGGAGATAGTGTATTTAGTTTTAAGCTGTCAGGCCGGACTCCATTCCCGAGCTGATTATAAACCGTAAAACTGTTTTGCAGGTGGAGCGTTGCATGAATGAATACGTGTTTTTCGGGAGGAATGTCACGTCTATTGATACTATTGCGAGCATTTCCTTGTATCAGGGTAACGATCACATGGTATCTTTTCATAGAGTTCGCCATGCCATGCTGGCATCCTGAGCACATTTTCTATCACTCATTCTTAGTTGGCCTAAAGAACGCGGTGTGCCTTCTTCAACTGCTGCAGTCCATATGGTTTAGGTATTTCAACGATATTGCTGAGGAGTTTCAGGATTTTGACGTAGTGATGATGGAATGGCAGTAACCTATGTGTACAAGTTGGGATATTGTGAGATTAGGGGGGGATCTGAAGGTGATGGTGTTCTAATAAACCTTAAGCCCTTGTCTTTTTAAGTGGTGCAGGGGTCGGATTTACGAGATGCTGCCAAAGAAGCCTGGGTGAGTTAATGTGGTGCATGCTGTAATAGTGTAATATAATTTACCATGTGGCTATGTACACCGGTGATAAAATAGCTGAGTGTTGTATCCAGTGGGTCAGGTACCAATCGAGTGGACTACTTTATCTTGGAAGGTGTTTTAAGCTATTTGTGTTTCACCTGCATTCATCCTGGCGAGTGGAGAGAATACCATCACACTCCTGACTTTTGTGTTGTAGATAATTGAGAGGTTCAGAGTTGAGTCACTTGCCGTCAAATACCCAGCGTCTGACCTGCTTTAGTAGCCGCATCCTTTATGTGTCTGTTCCATTTGAATTTTATTTAAATTGTATTAAATAAATGAACAGGATTATAACTAATTAAATTGATATATGTGGGAAAATTACACACCCAGTGCAGGAATCGAACCCAGGTCCTCTGGTGAACTTTACCAGGTTAAATTTTCACACATATATAAATTTAATTAATTATGATGCTGTTCATTTATTTAATTGTTTCTACGACCCCAGTGTTGGTTGTAATAGCGGGCATGGATTTGTCCTCCCATTGGAGGAAGACCCTCTCGTGAGCGGGCCGTTTGGTGCTCTTACGGTTGGCAACGAGTGCCCCGGAAGCATTGGCGGAAAGAGCGTGGGAATTCTATGTGTGGGGAAAATTACATGCTTGGTCAGTGTCGCCCAGATAGCTCAGATGACAGAGCACTGGTACAGTTCACCAGAGGACCTGGGCTTGATTCCTGCTCTACGTGTGTAATTTTTCCACATAAATCAATTTAATTCAATTGTATTCTATACTCGAACACTGTTTGGGGTAAGGTAATCTATGACCTATGAAGTTATGACTAGAGCTGAACACTCCACAGTCATCAATGAACAGCTCCCCACTTCCTTCCTACCTGAAGTTTGGAATTTGCGTTACTCCTCCTAAGCTCAGCAGCTGTTTCTTTGAAGTTGGAAGTAAATTTTGGTGTTTCCTGAATGTAGTTGTCTGCATGTATGTACCTGTGGTTTGTGTTGCAACACCTTCATGAGCCTTAGTACTAGAACAGCACTCAGTAGATTGCATACCTCTGCCAACCTAAACGTTTTACGTTTTGTATCCCACTGATAGGCCTGATCTGCATCCAGATCTCAACCAAAATCTAGTCACTTGCCGTCAAATCCAGGGAGGTTGGCAACAGTGCCCTGGCCCTTAAACTTCCTGATAACATTGCGTACGGTGGACACAGGAACATCAATGTCTCTGGAGATGGATTTGAAGCCTTGATTGTCCATGCAATACATACAATCTTGTATGTATTGCATACAATATTGCATGCAATATTGCAATACATGCATACAATCTTGTGTGACCTCCTCAGACAATTCTGTTGTTTTCTTTCTTTTCTCCATGCTCATTGCAGTACACACAGTGACACAAAACAGCAGAATGACTCATTTTCTCTATTCAAACTGGTTGAGTGAGTGATTTATATATTGCAGGCACCTGCAACTCAACACAGGTGAGTTCAGTTCCAAAGTAAAGGAGAATCACCTGCTTGAAATCTAATTATTTCTAACTTTGAAAAGGTGCCAATAGTATTGTCCAGGCCATTTTAGGATTTCTCTGTGGAATAAGCTAAGGTTTTGTAATTTTTTTCAGCTTTTTTTGTTTTGTTCCACTGCAAAACAAAGAAATAAATATGTGGATACTAAAATATTTTTTTATTTCAACAATTTCCTGGAAGAAATTGAGCATTATTTGAAAAAAGTGCAAGGGTGCCAATATTTTTGGCCACGACTGTATATGTCAATATTGTAACTTTATGGAAATAACAGCTCCTGGTGCAGCTGGTTTTAGAATATGATTCTTCAGCACGACAGTGGGAATGTTGTCAGAGCCCATATCCATTGCTGTGCCCAGTATACTCAGCAGTTACTTTGTCATGGAGAGTGAAACATTGCCCAGGTATATCCTGTCCCCACGTATTCAAAATTTGCTGAAGTCTGTGATGGAGGGGACCTCAGGAAGAGGCTGTGAAGGATCATCCATGCGGCTCTTCTGAATGAAGATAGCTGCTTATAGGATGGCGCATCCTTCGTCCATCTGTCCGTAAACACTTGCAACTTCTCCGACATTGATGGGATTGTGATCAAACAGTTCAATGATGTTAACTGATCAATGCAAAACGTTATAAATTTGTGATCGACTTCCATTGGAAACATTATTAGTTAGCAATGATGTCATCAGTCACGTGGTATCGCAGCCATATTGGATCAAAGAAAACCTTGAAATTCATCTTCTCTGAAACCGCTTAACTGAATAATACGAAACTTAAAATATGCGATCAATTACCTATAGAATCATTTGATTCAAAGAAGCTGATCGGAAACACAATATGGCTGCCAGTGATGTCATAATACAGAAAGTGGGCAATATTGCGAAAAATAGACGCCTTGGAGTTACACCTTATCAAGTAGGGCTAATTTTAACAAAAGGAAATGACATCATCAAACCCGAAATGAGCAATGTCTCGAAAACTAAGGGGCATATACTGCAGAGAGTTGATTACTGTGAACATCATGTCAATATTACCTGACCTAAAATGTGTTATAAATCCAGCTCTTATTTTTACCCTGATCCTTCCATCACTCCACTTTTTGTCAACTAGCCAGGCGAGCTACAGGACCATTGGTCCTCTATTTTTATGCCTCCGGCGATGAACTCGCCGAATGCATTATGTTTTCAGGTTGCCCGTCTGGCTATCCGTCCGTCCGTCCGTGATAGGTTTTCGTTACCACGATAACTTGAGAACGACTGAAGGGATTGGTGCATTTATGTATAATGACGTAAAGATGAACTGATTCGATTTTGGGGTCAGAGGTCATGTTAGGTTAAAAAATACTGTTACTGCGATAACTTGTGAACCAGTGATGGGATTTTGACCAAATTTGCCACAATTATGTATTATGATATGAAGATAAACTTTTTTGATGTTGGGGTCAAGAGGTCAAAGGTCAAAGTCTGTAATAGGTCTATAACTTGAGAACGGCTGAAGGAATCAAATTCAAACTTGGTACAGGTATGTATAATGACGTAAAGATTAACTGATTAGATTTTGGGGTCAAATGTCAGATGTCCGTCAGGTAAAATTATTTTACTGAGCCAACTTGTGAACCAATCATGGGATTTTCACCAAATTTTATGTAATTATATATGATGATGTAAAGATAAACTGTTTTGATTTTGGGGTCAAGAGGTCAAAGATCAGAGGCATGTTAAGTTACAAATACTTCGTTACCATGGTAACTTAAGAACGGTTGAAGGGATCTCAGTTAAACTTGGTGCAGGTATGTATAATGAGGTAAAGATTAACTGATTAGATTTTAGGGTCACGAGATCAAAGGCCAAAGGTCAGAGGTCATGTTAAGTAAATTTATGTTGCCTTGCCAACTTTTGAATAAGTGATGGGATTTTGAACAAACTTGGTATAAGTATATATGATGCAAAGCTGAACTGATTGGATTATGGCATCAACAGATCAAAGGTCCTAGGTCATGCCAGGGAAAAATGTAATAACTTGAGGACAGCTGAATGGATTTAAATCAAACTTGTTACAAGTTTTATAATGATGTAATAATGTGGGCAAAGGCATATCGGTCGACGTCGTGACGTCGAAGAGTGTCGTTCTAGTTGGTTTTGGGATCCTTTAACTCTTTTTATAACATGGTGCTTAAAATGTTGTTTAGCATGTTTATAATGTTTTATTTTAGCTTCACCAGGTTGTTACCTCATTTTCAGCTCTGCCTGGTACTGTTCCCAGCATGCTTCTCCACATATGAAACCAGGGTTGATCACCTGGTTTGGTGGTGGAGGAATATAGGATATGCCAGGCCATAAGATTACAAATCAGGTTGGTATAATTTACAAGTCTGCTCATGTTGATGGCCCACAGTGCTTCCCAGGTACCTTCTATGACAATAGTCTTGCATTGATTAGACTGTTTCAAGTCTTAACTTGGTGGTAAATTCATCTCATACAGTGAGTGCCTTGAATGCCATTATAACCCAAATATAAACATACATACATAATGCACCATAAGTGTGGTTCTGGCCTGATGTCCTTGTAGTCGCTTCGTATGCAGCCTGTGACTGCTGGTTACATCATTTTCTGGAAGTGTGGCTGTGCCACTGATGCAGTGCCCTCGTTACCAATAAGCTGGTACTCATTTTGCCGACCTCAGAAGGATGACGGTCTGAGTCAACCCACCAGGTGTTATTTCAATGGAACGACAGGGGCTCGACCTTGGCTTAATGTCCTTACTTTCATGGATTCAAACATCTATCTATAATTCCAGTAATCTCTGTGTGTATGTGTGTGTGTCTGTGTGTTTGTCTGTGACCGCTGTTTCTCGACAACCACGGGTCCGATATACTTGAAACTTGCCAGGTATATTGCTGGGGACCCGAGGATGTGCCTTTTCAAGGTTTGAAATTTATCGGACAAGTGGTTCCCAAGGTATGGTCACCGTACTCGCAAGCCGTTCGCTTTGGCTTTGCGAATGGACCAAACCATTTCATGTAAATAGAGGGGGGGGGGGGGGGGGTTCTACCGTACTCGCAAGCCGTTCGCTTTGGCTTTGCGAATGGACCAAACCATTTCATGTAAATAGAGGGGGGGGGGTTCTGTGGTCGTTACTGCCACGTGGTTTCAAAGTTTTTTTTTGTTGTTGTTGTTTGCACGCATGTTTTTTTGCACCCACGTACGGGCACGCCCTAGTAGATCAAATAAAGAGAATCAAATCAGCTCTTACACATCCATGTATAGGATCTATTTATTGGGTTTACATGGGCTGCTCATTGCATTTTAAGTCAGCTTATCAAGATCATGGTCTTTGTACATGCATTATTTTTTTTAATTTTAGTCCCTAATGGCATGACAAAATCCATGTGCATCACACAATATTATTCCTTGAGTTCCGCTCCTCCCCACAGCCCTTTCCACAAGCATTGTAGCTTTTCCATACATTCTTCACAAGCAATTAATTTGTCCAATTGGTATCATGCGTACCCACCAAATATGTTGTATTGAGGATCCTTTTTATTTTTTTATTTTTTTATTTTTGTTCTTGCATGCTTTGTGTGCCTCGAGCTTTCTTTGGTATGGTCATGTCATAGTAACAGCCAGAGGCAATGGAACCTGAACCGAGGCTTTTTGTTATTGGGCCAGATGAATTGAGGGACAGGCCATGTGCATTCCAAAGGTTTCTGTTGAATCTTCCCTTCAGTAAGAACAACAAACTGTGGTAGAGGTTGATGTAGATAATTTCCTCCAAGGCTCGTGTTCCGCACCTATAGGTTACCACCCTCTCTCTTTGTCGATTGAATGTTTTTTATTTAACCAAGGTTCGGCATTTTTTGTAGGGTAACTCGGGAGACGATGTGCGCAATGGTTTTTGCCTCGTTCATCAATTCCTGAACATTTATTGCCATCCAAAAAGCTTTACACAGGCAATGGTGATGCAACGAATGTGCTTGCTGTGCTGAAAGTCTGTTGATTTAGAAGCTGGTTTAGAATAGGTACACCGTATCCCTGCGCATCGAAGAGGCGACTAAGGGTTGGCGTCAGGAAGGGCATCCGGCCATAAAAACATTGCCTCAAACAGGGAACCATGATTGTCATGGGGCCCGCAAGGCTAACCCCCGCTCTAGCGGGGAAAATGGCCTTAAAACGATCATTCATTCATTCATTCATTCATGCATGCGCTGCTATCGGAGAGCAGCGAAACCGGGGACTGTCAGAGAAGCCTCGTCCAATCTACCACGAAGAGTCGCATGTGTGTTTTCATTACTGTCTTTTCCCCAACATCGCATTTGATGTAATCGACACTTGTCATCATTGAAGAGAAAATGTAATTTTTGTGGTTATAATTATGCATGGATTTGCTTTCCCACAGGATGTGCCAGTTCTGAAGTTTGTGATCTTGCAGTTTAATGGCATTGGCAGGGATTGTATGCAAGTGCAGGTCTGCCGGAACAAGCCTGATTAGTATGCACCCTCTGGCTGTTTGTAGCAGATGTATGGTTCGGCAATGTTGATTTAAATAGTGGGCTTGTCTGCGTAGAGGATAGGGGAGAGAGGTGAAGCCAAACGAACCAGTAATAAATATTGTTGACAGATACTTGTCACTGTTTGCTTCCCAAGGTTTTTACACCTGACTTTTAAGGGCAGGATCCATCCTTGTTGGGTTGAAATCATTCTCAATGATGCCAATTGACATACTATAAAATACCTGGTGAGTGGTTGTTAACTCAAAGGAAAGAATTTGTTAACTCAAATCCTCTGAAAGAAAGAATGCAAGTATCCATTGGTGAATGAATTGTTTCATGTTCTATTGTGCCTTGTTCTTAGGAGGTTGGTGCTCTGGGTTTGTTTTCTTTCACCAATAATTTCAGCTACAACAGACTTTGGCCAGAGAATCATGAATCATCGAATTTGAATTTAACCAAGGTACTAGTATGGTTCGCCTCCCATTTATTACTCATGTACGGGAAGAGCAGGGTTTAGCAATTCGTTTACTTTGTCTGTCTACAGACGTCAGTCTATGAACCAGGAACAACTTGATTTATATTGCACAAGATGTCGAGAGCCAGCACGGGCTCCAAGTCAAAAAACCTCGAGGCCCCCACCCCCACCCCCACCCTTTCTCTTTTATAACTTTTTAAGGAACTTTCTTTAATGATAAACAAAAAACTTTAAAAAAAAACAAATGCTCAATTTTATTTAGCCGTATAAACCACCTTTAGAGGCCATTTTTCCCCGCAAGCAGGGGTTGGCCTTTTTCGGGAACCGTGGTTGTTGTTGTTTTTTGGTCCCCTTTTTGAAGCAATGTTTTACGGCCGGATGCCCTTCCTGACGCCAACCCTTTTTGCCGCCTTTAACGACAAACAGGGAATTACCAGTGAACTGGTACTCAATTAGCCGACCTCGGAAGGATGACAGGCTGAGTCAACCCCCCTGGCATTAATTCAGCGATCGACCGGGATTCGAACCCAGGATCCTAGGATCCTAAGCCGGCACCCTAGCCGCTAGCCCAACACCAGCCGTATGATCAAAAATAAAGGAGATAGCGGGATGTTTGGACCGATCGAGTCAATTTGCACCCTCGACTGTTGAGAACGATTTCTCCATAAGATTGGCAAAAAATACGTGAGAAGATGGTTAATAATTTTTTTTGGACACAGGATATAAACCCATTTCTTTGTAACACACATTTCTGGTTGGTTAATAACCATTTTCTGTAAAGTTTGAACCTGTACCATTAACAGAGGTAAACGTTGCTTTGTTTCTGGCAAGAAAGCCGGCAAGGTAAGCAAAATCAGCTTCTGGGTTTAAATGTAACGATGAGGAAGTGAGGATGAGCTGATGAGGGGTTTCACTGTACTGTTTAAAAAAAAATTACAGGAGAAGCTCGGGCCCGGAGGCAGCGACCCCCACCTTGACCCCCCCTCTCGACGCCCTTGATATTGAATGTTATATTTTGAACACGAATCGGAACACAAACCTGTAGTTTACCAGTACTTTGGCTCTGAATTTTGGCAAATTGTATGGAATCTCATCCAGAGCGCATATGAGAGGAGGAAGGTCATTTTTTTGGTCTGGCAGTTAAGCAACATGGAAAAGTAATTTCCAACAGGAATCCTAATGGTTTTGTGACGTCCTTGCGAACAACAGGCACGAATAACTAATTTAATGTGTTAACTAAGGTGGTGCAAAAGGCACTTTGTCGACGGTGGTAAACTTCTGGATTTTTTTTTTTGGGTAATTTCCTGCAGCCTTTCAAACCTCTATTTCATTTCAATTGAATTATATATTTGAACAATGTGGAACACTAATAATATTGTTGGCACTTCCAAAAAACCTCCAATTTAACAGTACTTGGAAAAATATTACGCCATTTTTAAAATATTATGCTCGGGAACGCAAAGCAGGAATTGACGACCCTTCCCTGTCCTTTTACTCAAGACTGCATGGGGTAACGTGTTCTATGAACTCTGTCATTTATTTATTGTTGTACCCCGTCGCACCGCGTAGCGAAAGGGGGACTATGGTTTTCCCCTCCGTCCGTGCGTGCGTGCGTACGTGCACTGCAATATCTTTATAAAAGTAAACGAAGGACCGAATTCTAATTTGGTGTGTGGGTGCAACTTGGCATATGGAAGAACCCTATTGAAAATTAGGTCGCCACGTCAAAATCCAAGATGGCTGTCATGTCTAAACCTTGTGAGCGCGATATCTTGAAAAGTAAATGTCTGAACTTTGTGAGCGGAATATCTTGAAAAATAAATGAACTACTAACGTCTAATCCGGTGTGTGGGTGTATCGAGGCATAAGGAAGAACGCTATTGAAAATTGGGTCTGCACATCAAAATCCAAGATGGCCGCCACCATGTATATGTCTGAACATTGTGAGCGAAATATCTTGAAAAATAAACGAACTACTAACTTCTAATCTGGTGTGTGGGTGTATCTAGGCATAAGGAAGAACGCTATTGAAAATTGGGTCGCCACGTCAAAATCCAAGATGGCCGCCACCATATATATATATGTCTGAACCTTGTGAGCGAAATATCTTGAAAAATAAACGAACTACTAACTTCTAATCTGGTGTGTGGGTGTATCTACGCATAAGGGAGAACGTTATTGAAAATTGGGTCGCCACGTCAAAATCCAAGATGGCCGCCTTGCGTCTTCCACTTTGTCAACTCGCATCACTTCACCGACGGGGGTCATAGGCGTAACGCTTATTTTAAAGGTAATGAAATCTTTATTTTTCACAATTGAGTGTTCGCATACAAAAGACCAGACCTAAAGGCCTGCTTTTCGGGATCATGTCTGAGTGTGATGTACGTAATCGATACTGCTTCTTGGCTCATGCCTGGCTGTTTTCTCCTCTGCAGTTATTAGCCCCCGTTGGACTTAGTCCGAAATGGAGGCTTATGGATTGGATCTTGTCCGTCCATCCGTCTATCCGTGCGTGCATCCATCCATGAACATATCTGCCATGTATGGATCTATTATGTTCATACTTCATATAAAGACATTACATGATGACATACATGTGCACATGATTTTGTTTCACGATGGGAACAAAGATGGCCGGCTGGTGGCCATTTTAGATGTAAAAACAACCCCATGTTGAACATATCCTCAACCATTTCTCGGACATGCATTTGCAGATCTTGTTCAAACTTGGCAAACAGATATCGACTGATGGCTCGCATATGCATGTCATTTTCTTTCAAGATCAGATCCAAGATGACCGACTGGTGGCCATTTTGTTAAACGTGTGGCCAACAATTTCTCGGACATGCATGGACCGATTTTGTTCAAACTTGGTATAAAGACAATGCATGAGTATACATATGCAAATTTTATTTTGTCATCCGACCAAAGATGGCCGACTGGCAGCCTTTAACTCTGTACAGTAAAATTACTCAAACCATGGGGGCTATGACACTTTCTTTTTCTAGTTGTTAATTTTATCATAAAAAGGAGAAACCAGTGGTCGTGAGAAGGGATATTGTAAGAGGAAAGTTGTGCTTTACAACTTTTGTTTACTTTCCAGATTTTCTTTTAGCATCGTGAAATACAGTGGTCTTTATTTTTATTTTAACTTTATTGTAAACTAAGTCTGGCATTGTAAACTCATTGACTGGAATTTATGACTTTGTTGAATTTATGACTTTATTGTAAATTCATTGTCTGGAAGTTTTAATTTCTCTCTTTGCGTTGTGAACTTGGTATAACGTTTATCTGTAACGGGTAACTGAAAATATTTTCTGACTTGCAAATGTAACCAAACTCGTGTTTTTACAGCCAGCTCTGTCTGTATTAAAAAGAAATTGAAGCTATACTGAGAGTTTTCCCATGATTTTGTTATTCCTCTTGCTTTGGAAAGTGCCCCCACTCCCTCTTCACCCCCTCTCTCTTCCCAGCCATTGGCAGGAATGGTGCCAAGTCTGGATTTAATTACTTCGCTTCTGCACAGTTTTATAGAAAACTCTATCTATCGTATTCATGATGCCAAGTAATTGCATGGAAATCTCACCTTCTTGCCAATATAGTCCTCATGTATGATTATACTGTTGCAAAATGTCGTTCTGCATGATGTTATGTTACTATAGATGATTCAACCTTCATTGTGTACAAAAAAATATAATGTGTTGCTGGAATGCCATTGTTTATGAAATTGCTCTCATTTCCTGTTTTGTTCCTGCGACCATTGTAAGTAATTTTCTTATTAAACTGCATGGTGTCCCAGATGAGACTGAATGGAGTACATTTTAAAGAACTTTTTAATTTTACTTCCAATAAAAAAAAAAAAAAAAAAATAGATGTAAACAATAGACCAGAATGTAAGCTTGCAAATATTTTTTTCTTTCCATTGTTAGGTAGTCTTTTTCGTATGCAACACAAGCTGCTGTGTGATATCATTGGCTCAGGGACACAGCTGTGTTGCTGATGCAGCCTCCCTGGCGATTAGGGCAGGGATTTGTAATTTGTTCAAGATACCAGCGATAGCTCGCCTATTCTTCACGAAGGACATTGTAGGTAGGATCTTTAATGTCCAACAACTAATGCCGAGCAGATGGGACGCCCAATTTAACGTCCATCTGAGGGACGGCACAAACAATGATGAATCACCCTGCCTGTGAAAGACAGTTTATAGCTGGGCCAGGATTCCAACCCAGGCGAGACAGCGAGACAGGTGAGTGTACGTACCTCTAGGAAATCATGTCAGCCCCATTGCAAGGCCATCAAATCATTGCTTGCTATTCAAAGCAGCGCTGAAAATAAATTGCATCATGGTTTGAAAAGACCCACTCATTCGTACTTATCTGCTGCCATTTCAGACTTTTCAGACATAAAGCATAAATGAGTCGACATGCAAATAAATAAATACCTGCAAAATTTACGATGCCATCAAATGTGGCCTGCCATTGAGTGATGTAGGACTCGAGTCAATTTTTTGGGGGACTTCGACTCGGACTCGACTCTTCAGGACACAGACTCGGAATGCCAGGAACTTGCACTGGCCCGATTCCAGCTCAAGTCTGGCAAAATGTAGTGTACAGGAAAACATCACCATTCGTGGATTCAATGACTTTCCTCTATACCTATTCACCATTCGTAGGGCACAATGTTCCGCATACCCGTTGGTTTTTTCTCGCTGTCCCTCACTCAGGGTTCAAAATTGGTTTTGCATTGTGTTAGATTCGTCACTTCCATCTTTGTGGTTTTCATCCACTGGAAGCATTTTTAGTTTCATATACTATTATTGTTACAGTTTGAGTGTGAAATGGAGATAACTGTCTTCAAAGGTAAAAATTAGTGTTTCAAAAGAAAAACGAAATGGATCGGGAGAAACCGGAAGAGGAGGAAGAAGAGGCTGGAGTGGATCAAGTGAGATAGGGAAAGGAAGGCCGATCTGCTTTGAGGACTTTGGTCACGAGCGAATATTGGTTTCCCCGGGAAAGGGATTCCTGGGATAGTGTCGTTATTGCTGTGGCAGATAAACCTGCGTGACAGGTTTTGCTTTTGGTTCTGAAAATGAATCATTGCTGGAGAGCAGGTACGCCTCCATTACGGGCCCATCCGCCATTTCACCTCGCACCAGCGATTCGCCTGGTTTTCGTGTGTGTCGTGGATTTCACTTGGGAATTCGCGGTTCTCCGCTTGGGAACTGCTGCTCTCGTTCATGTCAGCGTCATTGTCTGGCGAACCGAAGGTGTGAATTCCCAGTCGCCTTTTGGGTGAACTTTTACCTGACCGACGTCGGCCCGACCTCACCCAGCGGCTCTTCTGCAGCGTCGACTGTCAGCCGTCCTGGGTTCAGGTCTCAGTACGACATTTTTTTCTTGTGATCACCGGAGCATGGATCGACTTGGGCCTGGTGTCCTGACAGTGACTTTGGGGGTGTTACAGTTCGCTCACGTGGAGTACCGTGAGTTATTGAGTTAAGAAACTGGTGGTACCATCATCGGAATTATATGGTGTTTGCTGTGCAATTGAGGTTTTCTTGTACTTGTGCAAGTTGTTATTATTGTGCGATATTAATCTAATACTTGGTTTTTGGTATCGATTGATTGGTGTGGTTTCACCATTGGTCATTGGCACACATAATAGCACATCTTTCTGCCGTGACTCCTTTCGGGGCTCGGAGGTACACCGTGACTGGGGTTTGGGGAGGAGCACGTAACAATTGGTCTTTTTAGTTTGGTTTTGTTCCACGTGAAATTCAAAAATAAGTTACTCCATTGTAGGAAGAGGGGACTATGCCCAGTGGGATGACATGCCTAACGACTCTACAATCTAAAATAACGGAAATAAAGTAAAAAGGCTGTTTGGACCATCCTTTCCATATCGTAGTCAAACTTTTAAACACGATACATCATACTAAATATCTTATCTTCTAAATACATTTTCGAAATAACATATAATCTTAATTACATCCTTTTAAATATACAATTTTAAATATAAATTTGTGTTTAATTGAGCTTTTCTGTAATGTCGATTTCCACAGCAGCAAAGGTCCGTGCGAGGTTCGCTGCATATTTTTTAGGTATTCAAACAGTTAGGGTTAGGATGACATTTTGCTTATTAAGATTACATCACAAAGTTGTTTTAAAAGCTTCATTATATGTTATATCGCGATCATTGCTGTTTCTATATAACTAAACATTATCCTTGCTATAATTCACAGACCGATGTGTTGGTGTGTTTCTTTGTGGGTTTTTTTTGGTGTGTTTGTCACGGTACTCCTACAGTTCTGGCCCGATTTACATGCAGACTTGCTTCATAGGATCAGCCTCACCCCAATTAATGTTATGGGGTGTTTTTATCTTTGTTGGTGGTCTTGGAGGGGGCCGCTCTCGTAAAACTACAAAAGAGTAAACATTTTGTACAAGGTGGTATAAAAGACGGTGGTTTTAACTGGTGGTTAATGTTTTTTGGAGTATAATGTATTCATTGCTTGTTTCAAACTGGAAGTTTGTTTCATTATCATACCGAAATGAGGTTCACGTTTGTGCACAGTGCACACACAATCCCGAATGTGGAAGTTCAAGATCTATGATTGACTACGATATATATATATATAAGGGGCCGTTCAAACATTACCTAATGTTCTTTTTTCTAATATGTGACCCCACCCCCCCCCCCCCCCCCCTACCCCTTTAACGTTCCGTAATGCTACGTAAAGGGGCACCCCTGAGATATTACGAAAAGACCGACACACCAATACAATAATTGTTGATGGACATCTATATAGTTTTCCTGAAAAGATTAGTTCGCAGTTACTTCCCATTACATACTGAAGTGATCATGCACCCAATCGATAATAATGAAAAAAAGTGAAAAAAAAACTCGGACTATAACACTGCTGCCATTCCTACCACATTTCGTCCCAAAACAGTGTGCACCAAGAATGCAGTTCCAGAGTTCCTTTGAGTTTTAAAAACATCTCCAAAATGTCAATAATGGCACACATCACACATCAAATGCATAGCGTTTTGATTAAAAAATAATAATAGAAAAACAGCATCCTTTCAAGTTTCTCTTTCCCCACAAGATCACCGTGGAATTTAGAGCTACTCATACATCATTTGCTCAGATAATTTGGATATAATTGAGCAAAAGTCACGTTCTTTCTTTATATCTTTTGTAAACATAGTCGAGGCTTGTGGCAATTTCTTGTTTAGTGGCTATAAGTTCGTTCTTTTCTTGGTCATGTCTTGTTCTGTGACTATACGGCAATTTAAAAAAAATTGGATGACATGAAGGTGAACTAGTTTCTCACTCCATTTTGGAGGAAATGTGGAAAAATGCACTTACTGAGTTTCTCTTACACACAAGGAAAGTTGTCCAATAAATTGCAGACACACTGAACAAATCTGCAGGCTTTCAAAGCACTTAACCTTCAAACAAACTATAAACTTTTTATTTTTTACTTCTGCCAATCAAGGTAGATGGAGGTTATATTTTCACTCTGTCTGTCTGGCTGTCTGTTTGTCTGGCTGTGAACAGGATATCTCAATAAGTTGTAGACTGATTCAGACCTAATTTATTGGACATGTTTGGTTTGTGACAAGGTCGCATTTATTAGATTTTGGTGAAGATCCACATCTGCATCTGGATACGAGATTTTAATTTTTTTCAAGTGATTTTTCACCATTTCACCATTTCACCATTTCACCATTTTCACCATTTCAGAGATGAAGCCAAAACGACATAGCACAATATCGCAAAAATGTCTGGATGGATTTGGATGAAACTTGATTGATGAGTTGGATAGGTGACAAGAACAAACTGATTGGATTTTGCTTCAGGTGCAGAAGCTGATCCGGCTTATCTGTGGGATACAAAACATAAACTCTTCAGGCTGGCGGAGGAATGCAGTCTACCGACAGCCGTTCAAGTTGGTCTGTTTTCATAGAAATCCTTTTACAATTATTGCTTGATGTATTGAATAAATACATTTGGTTAAATGGTTAATACATGTAAGCTTGAATCTTGGGTTGTCTGTTTGCCCCCATGTTCAAATCCTATATCCTATATACTATATACGAGTATGTATACTTGTTCACCCTCTATCAATAACCTTGTAATTCTTTTTAAAGTACACTGATGTCTGCTCTGGTCTGCCCTGCTTGTGATCTGTGTCCAAGGTACAATATCTCATTGTGTGAACCAGTATATCAGCCATGTCAGTCAGGGGTTGATGTTTTCTCAGCTAAGGGACATTGGGATGCTGACTGCAGTTTCATTGAAGGTCGGGTTTACATCCCTTTTAGGAAAACTTTCTGTGAATTGTATTGCAAAATGTGTCGCGTTCACGGCCTCATGCCAAGAAAAAGTGACTGCACGGCGATTACACAATTTTGTCATTTTGTTGAAGTGGTCATTACCTCTGCCAAAGAAGGTGGACACAGGTTGTTTTCACCCCTGTATGTCTGTTTGTCTGTCTGTGAGCAGGATATCTCAATAAGTTGTGGAAAGGTTCGGATGAAACATGGTGGACAGAATTGGTGTGTGAGGACAAAATGATTAGATTTTGGTGACGATCTGGATACTAGTTTACATTTTGTTACAACAAAACAAATCACAAAATTTGCCATGCCTGCTCCAACCCTTTTCCTCTATTTTTTTCCCTCCCCTTCACCTTGCTCTACTCTCCTCCAAACTTCGTTAAATACCTCTTATCCCTCCCATCCATTTTTTTATTTCCTCCATGTATTTGTATATGTATATATTGTCATGATTCTCTCGCCGGCCTTCTCCCCTTATCAAGGGGGGATTAATCCCCTTGTCTTAACTGACCTGGCGCGAACCGAGACCTATTACGCCCCTTCCGGACAGCGCAAAATAGGTTTTCGAGACCAAATTCTCGCTCGTACCTAAGTACTCACGCTGCCCTGGAAGCGAGGAAACGAGCCTCGCACGAACCACGTGAGGTTGGAATACGCCGAGCGGTTTGCGTACACGTGATCCGCGCAGTTACAATTAATGGACCCCTATTCAAGCGATCTTATTCGTGCCACGCTTTGTCAATTGGAGAAATCACGGGAACGATCAAATTCAGAAGAAAGGAAGAACAAATAGGTTTAATGATTTTATTACCACACGTATTTACAGTTCAGGACGAAAGAGACACAGGGAAATCCTTATACAGTCTTATTCTTAATTCCCAAAGACAACAGGCCCATCTGACACACTCACACGGGGTATTGCAGATGGCCAGGTGTTCCCCAGCGCGTCCAAGGGTGGTTCTCGTCCGGCTCTCCACGGTCCCCAGCACGTCCGCGAAGATGGTGATCGACGAAGACAGGGCCACGCAGCGCGTCCCTTGAGCGAAGGCGATATGTCGGGGCGAACGGTAGGGAGGGCTCTTATGGCAAAGGTGGGATGGCTTTTATGGTGAAGGGCCGTTACGCAGCTTCGTTCACTCGCTTGGCTGAAACGCGCAAGTTATAAACGCCCTGGCTGCGCCCGCGTATCTCTAGCGATAGTCAAGTTCATACAGTGCGAGTGATGCAAGTCCTCTTCCTGCACGTCCTCTCTCTCCTCTGCCAGTCCTGTCGAGGGCTTTGCGCATCGGGTTATATAGCCCCGCCCCGCAAGCCTTCTGGAACCCACCAGACTCTTCTCACCACGCCCTTTGACGCCACCACCTCTGAGCCCTGATTGGCGGCTCATTCTTACCGTCATCGCCTCTGCCGCTCCCGACCTCAACGCCGCCCCCACCTTTTTCGGCCTACCTCGTGTTAACTCGACTAGTGAGCAAGCAAAGGGCAGCGAAATGGATCACGCCTCTAGAGGTGGAATGGTTTGCCGAAGTAGGACCTATTCTCCTGTATTTACACAACGCAGGATTAACACTGGAAGGGGCCTACTCTCACACATACTAAGACATAACTATACTACAAATGAGGCTACATGCTGCTCGTGTGACTATCTATGGGGGGCAAACTTTAACCTTTATTAGGCCCACTGTACACATCTCAAAACCGTAGCAATGTGTTTATACACATACATATATCTTACTATAATTCACCAAATGTGCGTCTGTCTGTCTGTCCGTTCGAAGGTACCGTAAAAACGGCTGAACCGATCACAACGATATTTTGGGTGGGTAATCCTGGGATCGCCAGGAGTAAAATAGGCTATATTGTTTTTCCAATTTCAGCTTTGGTCTCCACCATTCTCAGGTTTGGACTCCCGCATAACATTCACGTTCGCATAACGTTCATTGTGACTATGTTTTCATTGTGACGATGTTGTTTTCCCGGGTGCCGCACAAACGGCTGCACCGATCGCTGCACGGCTGCACCGATCGAACTCTGTGACCTCAGACAAAGACCTTTTATAAGGACACGGGTTCAATCCCTGCTTGAGAGAATTCCAAACCCCTCCCTGCCATCATGGCCGTCTCTCCAACTTACAATCCCATGAGATATGCGGAAAGGATGACCCAAAACCAATATAAACGTCATTAAACATCATTCGTATATAAACATCATGAAAAGTAAATAATGACCTTGGCCAAAGTTCAAGCGACATTTAATCTCGACATGAGAGAATTCCACATAGCTATTTGGGGGGTGAATACATTAACAGATCGCTGTCTCCATCGATCTTGCCAAGGCCGTAACAGCTATCGGCTCAAAATCCTTTTAACTGTTGATTTGGTCGATTTTACAATGAAGGAAACATTAACAATGTTGTTAAAAGTTTATTTTGTGATGAATTGGAGTTATGTTGTTTGGAATGAAAAAGGAGATTTCAAGTGAACGACGACATGCCGTGATGGTTTCTTCTTTCTAAACGTGAACTTCGCGGATTGCCATATGCAGATTCGCCACGGTCCCACGATCGATGTTTCTATACGTGAACGTACCCGTTTGTTTGCGAACGGGTACGTTTTTCATGGAAGTCCTTCACGAACTTGCTGTCCATGTCTGACGTGTGACTGAAGGTACTACAGGAATGTGGAATTTATTGGTTTCATGCTTTAGCATTCGCCGTATCTGCATTGCCTGTTTGCTTCTGGCCTCCCACCCGTGCAGAGCACGGGTATCTCCCTAGTATCTACAGACTTGGCATTTAATATGGAATATTTTTTTTGTGGGGGTGAACTTACATTTCAAGATGACTTAGAACCAAAAGTTCATTGGAATTATGTTGAAATTATTCTAGATTTTGTTAATGTGACCTTTAAAAGAAACAAAAACCACATTTGACATTTTGAAGCAAATAAATTGATCCTTGAAAGTGATGTAAACTGATATCGAACTCAATTCACGGACAGTACTGTGTTAACTTCTGTACGTTTTCCAGAAGTATCTCTTTATTTTGCACATGAGCCAAAAAAAATTTCAACAAAAACAAAAGCTAAATTATGACTGGGATTACGGACAGTAAAATTACAGTTCAGTACTTCGTGTGACCCCCACGAGCATTCAGGAGAGCACGTACACGTCGAGGCATGCTGTTCATGAGATTTGCCAAGGTTTGGACAGGAATCGCTTGCCATGCAGTGACAATAGGCCTGCTGCAATTCACGCACAGTGGTCGGCTGCTGGTCCAAGTTGTCGATTTGACGCGTTAATTCTGCCCACAAGTTCTCTATCGGATTCATATCCGGGGACATGGCAGGCCACTCCATATGCTCTACACCATGGTCAGCAAGAAAGTGTTGGATCATGCGAGCACGATGAGGCCGTGCATTGGCATCTTGGAAGACAAAGTTTCCTCGAAAGGCTGCACGAACAAATGGAAGCAATGTTTCTTCCAGAATGGCCCTGTGCTTGAACTGGTTCAGGTTTCCATTCAGAACAACCAGGTCAGTTTTGCCCCCTGCATGAAAAGCAGCCCAAACGGTCACCCCACCACCTCCAGCTTGGACTCTTGGCACTATACAATCTTCGTTGTAGGCTTCATGCACTTGTCTGCGCACTCGGACGTGGCCATATTGACGATAGACCAGAAATCTAGACATGTCACCGAAGATCACGTGATTCCAGTGTCCTGGCTGCCATTGACGGTGCTCTCTGGCCCACTGCAATCGGCGCTGGCGGTGTTGTCTGGTCAGACGTGGCTTTCTCAGGGGACGCCTGGCACGATAGCCTGCTTGAACCAGTCGTTGGTTGACTAGCCTTCTGGATACAGGCACATTTGTCAGTTGCTGCCACTCAGCCCTAAGCCGATTAGCTGAATTGGTACGGCCATTGCGGACTAACCGGTGCAGCTGGCGATCATCCCTCCTTGTGGTTCTGCGGGGACGTCCTGACCTCGGTATTGGAGTAGGGACACCCCTCTGAGCATTTCGTTTCAGGATCTTTGACACCTGACCTTGAGTGATGCCATACTGCCGAGCAAAAGCACGCTGTTTCATGCCGGAATTTTGTAAAGCCACCACTAAATGACAAACAGCATTGTCGAGTTGACGGACCATCTCCAGGGGAAGCGGCAATAACTTTTGTAGACGTGCAGCAGTTGTTTTCCACTAATACAGAACGCAACAACCCTTATATACCCGATTGTGAAGCCAATCGTCAAATGTCACGCCACCTGTGATATAATCCTGTTATTGACTTCTTGCTGCGACAGACAATCAGTGACATGGTTCTTTTAACAAAGAAATCACCGAAGCGTAAAAGAAACTCACCAGATTGATATACCGAGTTCATTAAGTAAACCCAAGTCGAGAAAAAATAAATATTCCATATTAAATGCCAAATCTGTATATATATATCTTCTATATATATAAAGTAGAGTTGGCCTCTATCTATGATCTCTAAGATCTCGAGAACCCGTGGACGGATTTGCGAGCGGAAAGTACTGTTCGACTCGGGATGGTCCCAGGAATGTCACGGAGACATAAACATTTAAAAAAATTCGGGTTTTAAAATTAGCGTATTATTAGCACTAGCAGAAGAGAGAGGGATTCGAAGGGAGGGAGCGCAGCGCTTCTAGCGCTTCTGACTACAGCACACCTTAAAATTAAAAAAACTTCGGGTTTTAAAATTAGTGTGTTACGCGTAATTAGCGCTAGCAGAAGAGGGAGGGAATCTAAGGGAGGGAGCGCAGTGCTCCCTCCAGCGCTTCTGTTAGCGTAATTAGCGTATTTCGGAACGTTAATTTTTCAACTTCATTATTCGGAATCAGTACGTCCCAGAGAACCTTCGTAACGTTAATTTTTCAACTTCATCCGATTGACATGGGACCAACGGCATGTGACAAAGAGTGAAACATACAGGCTACATTTATTTGACGACAATGAGTTCCGACTTCCGACCTCGGTGGGATGACAGGCTGAGTCAACCCCCCTGGTGTGAAGGGGGAGGAGGAGGGGAGGGGGAAGAGAAGGGGAGGGGAACGAGGGGGAAGGGGATGGGAGGGGGGAGGGGGAGGGGGAAGGGGGAGGGGGAGGGGGAAGGGGGAGGGGGGGAGGGGAAAGGGGGGGAGGAGAGGGGGAGGGGAGAAGAGGGGGGAGGGGGAGGGAGCTAGCTTATATATAGTACGGGCATGCCCTAGTCTATCTATAATTCCAGTAATCTCTGTGTGTTTGTTTGTACGTTTGTACGTTTGTTTGTCTGTGACCGCTGTTTCTCGACAACCACGGGTCCGATATACTTGAAACTTGCCAGGTATATTGCTGGGGACCCGAGGATGTGCCTTTTCAAGGTTTGAAATTAATCGGACAAGTGGTTCCCAAGGTATGGTCACCGTACTCGCAAGCCGTTCGCTTTGGCTTTGCGAATGGACCAAACCATTTCATGTAAATAGAGGGGGGGGATAGTCACCGTACTCGCAAGCCGTTTGCTTTGGCTTTGCGAATGGACCAAACCATTTCATGTAAATAGAGGGGGGGGATAGTCACCGTACTCGCAAGCCGTTCGCTTTGGCTTTGCGAATGGACCAAACCATTTCATGTAAATAGAGGGGGGGGGGATATAATTTTAGATATATATATATAGTACAGGCACGCCCTAGTTATATAAAATATAATAATACAACAACAACAACAGGCATTTTAAGGCCATTTTCCCTGCAAGAGCGGGGGTTAGCCTTGCGGTCCCAAATGACAATGTTCTCCATTTTGCCCTATTTTCTGCATCTCCCCTTGTTAACCCCCTTGTCCGCATTTCTTCTTCGACCATCTTTAGCCAAGTCTTTCTCCGTCTTCCCCGTCCTCTACTTCCTTCTACATTCATTTCCATCACTCTTTTCAACCAGTCACTTTCATCCTTCCTCAACACATGACCAAACCATCTCAACCTGTTTCTCTTCACAGCATCAATCACAGGCTCTATTCCCATCATCTTTCGCAATTCATCATTTGTCTTCCTCTCTCTCAACGATACTCCACACATCCACCGAACCATTCGCATTTCCACCCTTTCCAGCCTTCGTTGCTGCTCTACGTTCATTACCCATGTCTCACTCCCATAAATCATAACACTTCTCACACATGCAGCAAACACCTTTCCCTTCAGCTTCAATGACACTCCCCTCCTCGTCAGCATGCCACTCAGTTCCCGAAACTTCTTCCATGCACATCTCACTCGAGCAACCGTTGCAGAGTCTGATCCACCTTCTCCATTCAGCATGTCTCCAAGGTAACAAAATGTTTTCACACCTTCCAGCTTCACGCCATCTACAAGATCCAACTCAACATTTCCTCCATCTGCAGCTCCCTCTGTGCACACCTTACACTTGAATGTAGCTGCCACACTGGTTAATGACCCTCTCACACCACTACATTTTTGATGAACCCACTCAGCGCACATTGTACATTGAATGGAATTCACTCCGACACCCTTCCTGCACACAGCACACGGCCACTTCCCAGTTCTTTCCACCTCACCACATGCTTTACCACTTGCCATCACCTTCGTTTTTCCGATATTCACCTTCAGACCTTTTGTCTCCATACATTCCTTCCACTTGTTCATCTTCTCCTTCAGTCCATCCATACTTTCTGCAATCAGCACCAGATCATCTGCATACAACAACTCCCACGGTAAACCCTCCTTTACGTTCTGAGCCAGCACCTCCATCACAGCGACAAATAGTAGTGGACTTAGTACCGACCCCTGATGCACTCCCACCTTCACCTCAAACTCACCACTGTTCCCGTCCTTCGTCCTTACAGCTGTGCGCGCTCTTTTGTACATTGCCATCACTACTGTGATCAACCATTCCTCCACTCCTAACTTCCTCAATGCCCATGTCACTACTTCACGTGGAACCCTATCGAATGCTTTCTCCAGATCAACAAACCCAAGAAACAAGTTCTTCCTCTTCTCCATATACTTCTTCTGCAACTGCCTCACAATGAAAAGTGCGTCTGTCGTTCCTCTTCCTGGCATAAATCCAAACTGCATTTCGTCAATCTTCACTTTCTTCCTTGTCCTCCTCTCCAACACCCTTTCCAATACCTTCATTCCATGCTCCAATAACTTTATCGCTCAATACGAGCCACAGTCCAGAGGGTCACCTTTCCCCTTGTGTAGAGGGACGAGGGTACTTAGTTCCCAATCCACTGGAATGCGGCCTTCTTTCACCACCAGATTGCAGATCTCTGTCATTCTCTTCACACCCCAATTTCCCACTGCCTTCAACATATCTCCCGCAACTCCCGTCGGCCCTCCCCCTTTTCTACTCTTCATTGCTTTTATCGCTTCCTCAACTTCCTTCTCGGTTATCTTCTCTGCCGGTCCTAAAACTGGGTTACTCTCTATGTTGCCATCCCATTCATTCTCTTCATTCAACAGTATTTCCATATATCTCTTCCATCTTCCTTTAATTCCATCTGGGTCCACAACGATATGTCCCACTTCATCCTTCAAGCAACTCACCCCCATCACATGACACCTCTCTTTCGCTATCTGCTTTGCAAATCCTGAATACCGCTCTCTGACCCTCTTCCAAATCCAAGCGTTCTCTGAACATTTTCCTACATACCTCCTGCGCCTTTGCTACCTCTTTCTTTGCAGCCTTCTTGGCTGCCTTATAACTTTCATGCCCTGCCTTTTCTGCCCCCGTACCCTTCGCCTTCTGCCACTCCTTGAACTTCTTCCTCTTCTCATCAATCTTCTTTCCAACTTCATCATCCCACCACCATGTTTCCAAGTGCCTCGGTGGTCCTTTTGTCCATCTACATACCTCACCAACGGCTCCCAATAGACTATCTTTCATTGACATCCAACCACTTTCAAGCTCAACCACATCATCCTCTACCCTACTCAGCCTCTCTTTTAATGCCTCCCTTACTGTTACCTCTTTCAACCTCCACACCTTCATTCCCCGGTTGGTACTTCACCCGCCGAGCTCTCCTCGCACCTTTCACCCTTATGTCGCAGACAACCAAGTGATGCTGTGAAACAGCCTCCTCCCCCGGGATCACCTTTGTGTCCCGGAGGTGCCTCTATCTTGCCTACGCACCAGCAGGTAGTCAACGGTTGTCGTCGACCCACCTGACGTGTATGTAACAAGCTTATTATCCTCTTTCTGGAACTGAGTATTACAAATCAACAAATCAGCTCCATCAGCAAACTCCAAAATCCTTTCACCTTCTCCATTTCTCACACCATATCCGTAACCCCCATGAACTCCCTCAAAACCGTCCATACTCCTTCCCACATGTCCATTTAGGTCTCCTCCTACCCCAACAACTTCCTCATCTTTCACGTTTTCCATCAGCTTCTCTATAGCACACCAGAACTTAATTATTATATAAATTACCAGAATTATTATATAAAATATAATAATATAGAATGAATATTCATTGTATATAAAAGATAGATATATAATGTGTTCTCATATGTTTGGAGTCATGTATGAAGATATTTGTCAAAATCAAACTCAAATAAGTAAGTGGCCTCATTCGCCAGGTTTTGTTTTGTGATTGTAGATGCACAGAGCTCCAAGAAACAAATTTGGGGGGCTGAGACCATACTGTACCAATAGGCAAAGAGGTGTGGATGATTTGGATGGTCATTTTAAAATGGGGACCCATCTGCCAGTGTTGGTGTTGCTGGTGGTCTTTAAAGATCCTACCTTTTTTCCCCCGCGACGAGTAGGCAATTATTGCTGGCACCATACCGTAATTCCAAATTTCTGCCAGATTATCACTGGGAAGCCCACGGCAAAGCACCCATCCTTGACATGAAACTGCTTCGGCATGCTGAACCTGGCATTTGATGGAGATAGGCACAAGGAGGGATGCTGATTTGAATAGGAGGCGCATCGTGAGAGGGACATTGAGATTGATTTGTGGATATGTGCTTGGAAATGGGGCAAATTAATAAAGGTAATAAACCAGTTTATCGAAACCATATGCAACAAGGTTTAAAACATAAATGATGTTGTTAATGCATGATACTGATGAGAGCACTGTACGCATTTTGCCCATTCGGGCTGGGGAGGGACAAATACATGAACACACCGGGCCCGGGTCTGAGAAGTTGCAGTAAAAGGCAGGCCATTGCTCATATTTCCCAAGGTCTAGGTATCCATTCCATCAAGGCCAAGGTGAGATGTTTGCAATCAATAGCAAGGGCAGGAGATATGCACAGTACGTCTTGAGTAACATCTGGCCTGAGAGCATCAACAGCCCGCTGGACATGCCAGCACAGGAATCCATGCCAAGGAAGTTCAGAGAATCGACCGTTGCAACTTTGGAGCTGTTTCAAAAGCTAACTTCTGGTTTTGACATGCCTCTATATTAATATTATGAGCATATAATAGGCCTCTTTGTGATGAGGTGTCGTTGATTTCTAGAACAAGTGAATAGTCTTCAAGACAGATTTTGATAATGGTGGTTTCCTGCAAACATGCTTCAGCTCATGTAATGTGATACCAAATGAGCCAAAGAGACTGTAAGGTGCATCTCAACACGAGTTGTACAAGGCTTAGCCTTCCAGCAATGTGAGGTGCTTTCTTCCTTTTAATTTGCGTAACTGTTGCACAAAATTGGGAATTTAAAGAGTGCTTGGCATAGGTGTTGGTTGTTGTGTGCTTTTGCTTTTCGGATTTCAACAGCTGAGGCAAGAATCAGAGAGTGACAGAAGAGGTAATATATATTTATCGGAATGCAAAGAGCTGGAATGAAATGATTGTGAATGCTTTGGCTTCAAAAAATGTGTATGGTCTATAATTACCTGGTCAATTTTTTTTCTCAGATTAATCATTTTTATGATGGTCTACAAGACTCGAAATGAATGTTCAAGTGTTTAGATGAGGAATAAATAGTTACCTTGGTCACCGAAGGTGGCGGAGGTTGTTTTCACCCCTGTCTGTTTGTTTGTGAACTGAACAGGATATCTCAAAAAGTTATGTATGGATTTGGCCGAAATATTTTGGAGATGTTGGGTATATGTTGGGTATTTTTTTTTTTGGGGAAATTCCAACTTCTTTCCTGGAAGTCCTTGCAGTGTCCATATGTTTTATACCTCTCCCACCTCCCCCAAAGCCCTCCCCCTCCCACATTTCTCCCATTGTCCCTGCTCTCAAATGTTGTGTTTGTGCCCTTCCCCCTCTCTCCCCATCTTGTCTGCCGCTCCCCTTATTTTTTGTGTTTTGTGTGTCGGTTTGACTTTTTGTTTGATTAATGTTAGCTCTTTCACGAGCCTCGATCTTGTATCCCCCCCAAAAAAAAAAAAAAATGACGGATTAAACAATCCGATTTTGGTAAGGATCCAAATCCGGATCTGGATACAATAATTTTTAAGTGCTTCTTCACCATTGAGAGATGGGACCAAAAATCGATATATGGCATGATGTCTCAAAAAGCTGCGGACGGCTTTTGACAAAACTTGGTGTTTGAGTTGGTTAGGTGACAAGAACAAGCCAATTCGATTTTGGTTGTGGTCTGGATCCAGGTCAGCCTGTTACCGTACCAGGTCGGCACCTGTATCCAGGTCCAGTGGATGTTACCTGGACCAGGTATCCAGGTCATTGTGGTCGGTCAGTTTGAGGGATCTGCTCGACAGTGCCGTTGTAGTTACCTCTGTCACTGAAGGTGGGTAAAGGTTTTGTTTTCACCCTGTCTTTTTCTGTCTGCCTGTCTGGTTGTTTGTTTGTAAACAGTATATCTCAAAAAGATGTGGACGGATTATGGCAAAACGTGGTGGATGAGTTGGATAAGTGACAAGAACAAGCCAATTAGATTTTGTTTCAGGTCTGGGCCCAGATATGATCTATTAGTGGGATACGAAATGTAAACTGTTCAGTCTGGCTGAGGTATGCTGTCTACCGAATACCGTTCTAGTTTTTAATGTTTTTATATCTTTTTTTGTGATGAAGTAACTTGATCTGAACTTTGTGTGTCATGCATGCATGTATGCATGAACATGCGTGAAATTCATGGAAGAGCTCAACAGAAGAGCTCAACAGAAGAGCTATAATGACGAGCTATAATATAATTCAAGCTCTTCCGATCAAGCTATAATGGAGGTTTTTTTTATGCCTCCGCCGACAAAGTCGCCGGAGGTATTATATTTTTAGGTGTACATGTTCGAGGCTCATGGAAGAGAACAAAATGGAAAGTGGGAACCACCAATAGCACAGCAGAAGTTCGAGTGAGATTGGGGAGGGGTAAAAAGTCATGGCGATGAGCAAGCTGAACCATAGCGTTAAGTGGAATGTGGAAGATGGGGATGAAACAGAAAAGGAACAAACTAACAGACAACTAACAAATGAAATGAGGTGACGCAAGGAGGGAGAGGGAAATAAATCACAATATACTGGAAAAAGGAATGCTTGGGAATGGGGTTATTTTGGGTAAAAGTGATCATGAGCAAGGATTGGAGATGACCTGAGGTAGCGGTGAACAGCTGTCTTGTAGCTTTGGAGGGAATAATGGGACTGAACAGACTGGAGAAGTTGGTTCCACAGGTGAGAGAAAAGAGGAACAAATGAGTGGAGGTTAGCAGTGATTCTGGATTTTGATAGTTTTGCCAAGAGGACCGAAAAACAACAACAACCACGGTTCCCGAAAAAGGCCAACCCCCGCTTTGCGGGGAAAAATGGCCTCTAAAGGTGTTTTTTTGTTTTTGTTTTTTTTTGCCAAGAGGAGAGATCTAAGTACAGGGGCAGAGGGTGCAAGACCAAAATGGAGGCGGTAGAATACAGGGATGCCATCAACCTGCCTGCAATGCGAGAGGAACAGGCCTTGCCACTCAGCTTCACAGTGGGAGAGCCGAATTATTTTGAGGGCCTTGCATTCCATGGCATCAAGAGATAGATATATGAGAAAAGTAAAAACAGAGTATGGAGGGCGGCTTAAAGTGGATGGGAGGTAGTTGCTGAATTGTTCAATACTGTACCGGTACTTCAAAAAAGAAAAGAAAAAATATTCACCGTCAGACATTTCCTATATTGCTTTGATTGCTTAGACGTCAGATTGCTATATTTCCTATTGTAAAACATTGCTTCAAAAAGGGGACCGAAAAACAACAACAACCACGGTTCCCGAAAAAGGCCAACCCCCGCTTGCGGGGTAAAATGGCCTCTAAAGGTGGTTTTTTTTTTTTTTAGACATTTCCTATATACAGTAAACTCCTGTATTACATGTTTTTGATTCTATGCATATATTTTCTGTAGGCAGTTCTGTTTTTATGTGGGCCCGGTCTTGATTTTGTGCGGTATCCCCCCGCCCCCTATGCAGATCGGTATTCTTCTTCTGGTCGCTATTCTTCTTACCCTGCCGTGGTGTCATGTGCAATTCAGCAGCTCTGCTGTGATTCCGTGGTAACTGGTACATGCGGTACTGCACTGTACTTGTATCTCTCCATATCAGCACTGTACTCTATGGAATCACAATCGATTCCTTAATTTTCAGTTATTATTGCCCTGAGTGATTTTAACCCTGGTTCCCAATAAGAAATCTGTTGCTGGTGGTGAACTGAATGCAAAAAAGTCGAGGAAAGTGATGTCTTTGATACAGAACGTGGAGCTTTTGGATAAACTTGGTTGAGGCGAGAGTGAGGATTCACTGGGCAGACATTATGGCCCAATGAGTTCAGTATCCGCTAAATCAAGAAATTCTCAGAAAACATAACACCATCATCATCGCTTCATCGCCATCACTAAAGGTACAGTAAGTTTTTATTACCTTACACGTGTGAAGCAAAAAGCGCAGTTAAGCAATTGGTTCACTTTGTCTGTCTGTCTGTCTGTCTACAAACGTGAGTTTGTGATCGAGGAACAACTTTATTTCAATCGAATGTTGTATTTCGAACACAAATCGGAAAACAAACTTGCAGTACTTTAGTCGTACTTTTGCTGTAAATTTGTCCCGATTACACATGCGCAGAGAGGAGTGGGATATACATTGTTACAGCGTAGCCCGATGGGTAATGCCGTCTGGGACAGTGTTTGTCTGTCCATCTGGTGTGTATGTATGGTGGATATTTGTGAGGGACATACAATCAGAGCTGAGTAACTCATCACATGACAGGGGTGACAGCGTTTAGTAGGCATTACAGTTGCATATTTTACGAAAAGGAAATATAATCACCTTTTGTGGAACATTTTGGGATCCCAGAGGATGCTGCAAGGTAGGTAGGAGGTTTCAAAAAATCCTCAATACAATTATGATTTTGAAATGCGATTGACGTGTACCTTACTCCCAAATCCGGAAGTGAACAGATTATGACGCTTCACTGGTTTGATAATATCTCAATACAATCGTGATTTAACATTATATTTTGATATACTAATACCACAGTATTAATTTGTGATTGGAATGATGAATGATGCTGTTTGGAATGAAAATATAGAAATATCGAGTTTAAAGGAGAATGAGGAAATGACATAAGGTTTTCCATCCGTGACATTTGCGGATTCTCTATTTGCAATTTCGCCATTGAATTGATGTAGCAACATTCAGACTGGGAACGTTGTTTGTCCAAGTCCTTCACGAACCTGCTGGCAATGCCTACCACCTGTGACTGAAGGTGGCACAGGAATGTGGAATTTATTGACAAAAAAAATTAATACTTAAATTATTTGTTAACTGTTAACAGATATCCCAACTGAAGTCATACTATCCTCTTCAACTAAAGTATTGTTATGTCGGTAGGGTAGCAATATGTAGAGCCAGATAGATCGGTGTAGGTAGGTATTCGTCTGTCGTGGTAAGGAATCTGACCTGTAATAAGTTCTGTGTGTTTAGGCAATTTGTCAGTTAAGATGTATACCTGTGGACATACCAGGATGTTCGTGTGATAAATAGAGCAGGGATTAAAGAGTAGCGCCCCTGTGTGTCACACCTGGTAGCTAAACCTTTGTCCCTTATGGCAATGGACACCTGTAGACATTTAGTAAGGTCCCAAGCGCAACATTAAATGATTCCCTTCCCTGACATGACTTTGGAAGACGGACAGGCAAAGGGGGGGGGGGGGGGGGTGGGCGGCTCGTGGCGCCGCCGCATGGACCGCGGCCAGCTGCACCTACGAGCTATGATCCCGCTACACGCTACGTGCTATACCACGCCCAGGAGGGCTGTGATCGGTTGGCGCGAATGGACGCGGAAGGCGCGAAGCGGGTCGACAAAGGGTGGGAAGTTACGAGGCTTTGGTTGGGTGCCGCGCCGAGGCTGACGTCACTGCCAGAGGTTATAAAAAGAGCGTGTGGAACTCTGCGCGCAGATTCCTGGCCCTGGCAGTCCCGCTGTGATGTCGAGTGGAGAGAGTCCTGTCCCTGGTTGTGTTGGCCCTGGTTGAGTTGGCTTGAGAGTTGGCTTATCGATTGTGTGTGAAGATCGACCTCGTGGTGCTTAGAGCGGTGCTTGTGCGGTAGCGAGGCTCGGTGCTGTGAACGGGCCGAGCGACGCGTTCGAGGCGGGCGGAGGATTCCTCCACGCCGGAGATTGAAGACGACAAGACAGATAAGACCGAGCTCTGTGTTCCCAATTACATAACGGACGTGTTATTTTGGTTGTTCACTCCCCGTGTCTGTATTTGACGTCGGTGTGTGGGATCCCAATTGAGGAACTTTATATAATATCGCGTTTTCCTGTCCCTACGTTTCTTTGCAATAAACCCTTGTATTATTTCCCATCCCCTGTTAAACCTGTGCCCGGTTGAATTAATTTCCCTGCAGGATCGAAGCTGCCGTGGTTTCGTTGAAGGTAAGCGCTTGCGCAGCCTTCCATTTTCCTTCTTCCTCCCGCGCGACCATATTAAAATCCGAATTGGTTGTTGCCTCCGAATAAAACCGTTTAGGCCTATCCGTGGTCTCTGGTGTTAACCGGAGTCGCACGACAGTATCAAACAAGCCCGGCTACGCCGTTGTTAGCCTCTCGGTCTTGTTTTAGTGTGTCTGCCTGTCTGGCAGTCAAATTAAATTGAAGATCATTCCAAGCAGGAAACTTAGTTTTAAGGGCTATATAAAGGACATGAAGAACTAATGTCATGTGTTAAATAGGGTGCTGTAAAAGATGCTGCCTCAATGGTGGTAAACTTCCAAAAAAAAGTTTTCTACAACCCTTAAAATAATTACTTTATATAAATTGAATTAATAATTGAACACTGTAGAACACAAATCGACTTTTTGGCATTTTCAAAACTTCTGTTTAGCAGTACTTGGACAAAATATTACGGAATTTTATATTTACTCGACCAATCAAACTTGATGCTCGCAGACCCCGCCCATGTCCTTGTTTCTCAACACTGCGTGGAGTAAGGTGTTCGATGAACTTGCCTATTGAACTACGTATTTTATTGATTAACATATATTTTTGGTTTATTCATGAAAAAGTGTTATTTGATTGTCGTGATAGAAACTTAGAAAAGTAGGGAGTGTGTTTGGACACTGCAAATGACTAAATATGTAGACTAACAGATCTTCATTGTTTTTGTTTTTTTTCATCACAAAGATCTCACCAAAGTTGCCAAACATTGCTGGTTGTGGAACCTATTGTGCCATGTCCTTTTGGCTGGAGTTTGGTTACTGACGGCATCTTTTATTCATTTATTTATTTATGTTGAAGGCTCCAGGCATGGACTAGATTGTGCCACTGTTATTACCCTGCGCTCGCGAAGCGAAAAGCGGGGTTAAACATTCAGGTATGTACGTACGTGTGTGTGCCGTGTCTGCATTTTAAAAATTCATTTTCTCGGCAACCGTTGGTCCGATTGACATGAAATTTTCGCCATAGGAGGGCCTCCTCCGGTATAATATTTTAATGATTATTATGGCGTCATAAGTCACGTGGTACAGGCACCATCTTGGAAAAACTTGGAAAAACTCAAATTTTAAAAAAATGCTTCTGTTCCTTTATTTATTTTACCATTAATAATAATAATAATTCATTTATTTTGTATAGCGCTTTTCATGAAGCCCAAAGGCGCTTTGACAGAGTGCAAAACATAATGCATAACAAAACATGAAAACAACAATTGCAAAAAGACAAGAATCAATAGGGAAATATTTAAAGCAAAAGGAGGGAGAAGGAGAAGTGATAGTCAGGGGTTAAATGCTGTGGGTTGAATGTTGAATGCAGTGCTGAACAGGTGGGTCTTGAGTGATGTTTTGAATGTGGTGAGTGAGGAGGAGTCTCTGATGGTGTGAGGTAGTGAGTTCCAGAGGGTGGGAGCAGCGATGGAGAAGGCCCTGTCCCCCCAGGATCTGAATTTGGTCCGGATGGGGGGGGTCAGGAGGTTGGTACCAGCAGAGCGGAGATTGCGGGTGGGAGTGTGTCTGGAGAGGAGGTCAGCCAGGTAGGATGGGGCCAGGTTATGGAGGGCTTTGTAGGTCAAGAGGAGGATTTGAGTTTGATTGAGTTTCAGTGTGTCTGTCCAAGCCATAACATATTGTTATGGATTTGGGAATTGTGTTTTTTATTGTGGTAAAATATCACCCTCCTTCCTCCATTTGGTATATAAAGGTCAAAGGTCGTGCCCATAGTTATTCCATAAACAATCACGTAGCAAATCATAGATTTCCTCTTTGTTCAGTAGTTATCTCCTTATTATGTGTATTAGATTAAGGCTGTGTCTTCCATTAATTAACACTCCATTGCACCGAATTCAAATAGGGGAGATTCCCTTCACATTCCCCTTTCGTCAATTGCCAACTGCATTGAGCAGTTTGCTGCATTCTGCCGCTGCTGTGGGGTGGTGGTTTTTCGCTGCAAGACTCCATTAGCCACGAGGTCATCTCGGAGCGGAAGGTGGGAGGAGTCAGCCCAGCGCCGGGAACAAGGCGTGGCCTTGCCAACGCCTCCTCTAAGGGCGGGATCGGTGAGCCCTCGCGACCAATCAGGGCCGAGGCGAGCTCACCGATGGGCGTGTCCTGGAGGCCGGCGGCTTGATCGCCCGAGGCGTTATATAAGCGGGCGCGGAAGCCTTTGCGAGAGAAACGGGAGGGAGTTCAAGAGTTGAAGGGAGTTCAAGAGAGTTCAAGAGTTGAAGGGAGTTCAAGAGAGTTCAAGAGAGAGAGAACCCGTCATGCCAGACCCCCCCCCCCCCCCCCCCCCAGCAGCTTGACTCCACCAAGCAGCGTTGGCTCCACCAGCAGCTTTGACTCCACCAAGTAGCGTTGGCTCCACCAGGCAGCTTCGACCCGTTACCCCGCGGGAACCAGGATCGGTGGCCGTCAAGGTCCAGCCCGACGTCCCGTGCGGGATCAAGCCCGAACCATCTGCCCCAGCTGAACCTTCCTCTCCTTCCAGCGATTCATTCCTATCATCATCCCCCGTGTAAGTCTGATTGTTCGTCCGTCTTCTGTGTTGTCCTGGGGTTGTAGGTAAGACTGCCATAGGTAAGCTAGAGTTTCACTGTGTCCTTCTGGTCCGTCCTTCTTTCTGTCTTTATTTTATTATCCTTCCTTCTTCCTTGGTTTCTTTAATTGTGTAAATAGTAGTAATAAATAATATTCATATTTCCACCCTTTTGTCTTCTTCTTCTTCACATCCTTCGTCTTTGTCTTTTCCAAATTGAATACCTGTGGCACGATTTGGCCAACGTTCAGGAATCGGGTCTAGTCATTGTTAATAGTTCGTGCCGCGGTTGCTAAAACCGCTCGGCAATTAACATCTGTCCGCGGTACGAACGGGGCTGTGCCACCGGCCTTTCCGGAGGTCGCTGGGCAGTGTCAGGGACCACGTCGGTCAGTTATAGAAGAGGGGATTAATCTCCCCTCTAAGGGGAACCGAGGCTGACGTTGGGTTCCGTAACAATATTTTCCCAATTGAGCTTTTGTCATCAAATGCCCCACAAACCTTTATAATGAGAATATGGAGAACACAAATTAATTACATGTAAAAAAAATTTAAACCGTCGTTTTTGTCAAGTTTAGTTTGAGTACAAATCTGACAGACGTTGCATTTTGAGATGCTTTCTCGTTATGAGTTGTTACACCATCGCACAATGGGAGTGGTGCTATGCGATACACATTTACATGAAAACTTGCATCCTCCCCCCCCCTACTCTGAACCCCAGGGCTATGAATTTTTTTACTGCCTGAAACCTTTCCCAGTACACCCCGAGTACAACTACCAGTTTTCATGTTGTTTCGTGCAGTGGTTTAGAAGTGCATAGAAGTCACACAAACACAATTTTCAAAATGTATTTAATGTACAGTGTGATTCCATTTTAGCTCAGCTGGACTTTAGTCTGGTGAGCTTATGCAATCGAGCAGTGTGTCCTCATTAATGGGATTACAGGGGAGGTGGGGGTGTTTGACCCCCCTTCGACCCCCAAAATAGGTATGCTTTCTCTTCTCCAAAACTACACACACGATTTTGATAAAACCTGGCCACGAGCTTCATATCTGATGCCTAACGAAGGTGTATTGACAGCATCAAAATCTGCACCCATTAATGGGGATACTGGGGTGTTTTTGACCCCCCCCCCCCCCCTCCAAAAAAGAGGTATTTGCTCTCTTTTCTGAAACTACGCACACGATTTCATTGAAACTTGATCATAACCTTCATTGCCCATGATATACCTGTTCATGGCATTAAAAATATCAGGGTCTGAGGGGTTCTGTGGGGTGTTTGAGTGATTGTTGCTCCTGATCCAGGTGAGCTTCAGAAGTCGTGGTCCTATTTTTGAAATGAGCATAACTCCAGTTGAACTACTCTGTGGGATACCAATATCCCACTGTACTTTTGAGTGTTTCTCACGGGCCTAATGCCCTTTTGTGAAGTTTCATTTTTAAAATTTGTATTTCGTTTTTACAGCCTTCATGGAGCAAATGGATTCATTGTTTTATCAAAGCATAATAGGCATAGGAGAAGTGTGCATTTCCATTATGCCTTAAAGTGCCCCTTTTCCAGTAATTTCTCCCATAAATTTTCTGGGATAGCAAGTCTTGGCCCTTTTTAAAATGTGCATTGCGCTGCCGTGTTACTAGTTCGGCTCGTACAATGTAGCATCAGTAGCTGCTCCAATCCTGCCTGTCTTGTTGTCTTTTCTCTGCACGACACTGTCCTGTCACAGCCTTGTTGTCGTCATCTTGTCATTGCTTTGCCATTTTAATGTGCTGTCGTTCAAGTTTGCAGTAAATAAGTCTTGACTGCAGTGTGCGAAAGGGAAGAGCCTGCCTGAAACACTATTTGAATGTCATAGAAGTTATAAACTCATTTATTCCCTTTTATTGCACTGTCAGTGCCATTTTACAAGTTGCCTTTTGAGTTATCTTATAATCTTATGATATAATTTGTATAAATGCCCTTTCAATCCAAAGCTTCCTAAGTTTCTGAGCATCTTGTGGGTAGACAGCTGTAAGATGAGTTACAGAGGCCACAAGCTGATGCGTTGGTTCGAAACCTCCAGGTATGATTGTCCACCTCCAATGCCTTAACTGAAGCCCTCAGATATTGGTGCTAATTGCTCAGGTCAGCAATTAATTCTCGTCATCCAAAGAGTCGTGCATGCCAGACAAATTGCTTCATCAAATGAAATTCTCAAACGTTCCCACGAGCTACGTGGGTGGAAACATTGTAGGAAAAGTGCTTTGAATGGTAATTGCTCCCTCAATGTGCAACTTCACACTGCTTGGGACACCGACAACATATGAGGGGGAACAGCAGATGTTTTGTTGTTTGACGAGCAGTGGATGAGAGGTTGATATCCAGAGCAATAAAATAGTGAATATCGAATAGCAGAAAATGACATGCACAAATCATTTTGTTCTAATGCTCCTGACTGTGAAAATTTGGAATGAATTGAAATCAAGTTATACATGGTTATAAACACCAGTTTAAAAAGGAGAGGACAGGTGTGTGTGTGTGTGTGTGTGTGTGTGTGTGTGTGTGTGTGTGTGTGTGTGTGTGTGTGTGTGTGTGTGTGTGTGTGTGTGTGTCGCAAAATATGAATTGAATAAAGTTTTCCTGAAATATTTTACTTTTGAGCTCTATTGGTAGTAGCTTTCTATGGTGAAACCATGGCAACGTGCTCTAGCCTTGCACGTCGCAATGTTTGTGCGCAGCTGGCTCTTCCAGAATTTTCTTTTGTTCACCTTGTTCTACATTGGCTTCTCGTGACCTTGATTTGAATTTATCAGCTAAATAGTTGTTCTGGTTGTTTGTGAATACCATTGTCATGCCCAAATAACATGCCAATTTCAAAATATCCCACTCCCTTGAATCTTTGTGAATCTCAAACCAAGATGGTGAAACGTTATTTCGTTTTTTGCTAAAATCATTCAGCATTGTGTGTACTTCCTGCTATTTCTCTTCGTGAACATGCATGAAGATCAGTACAGTAGCATCATCTTCGAGGTTGCTTTCTTTTTTTATAGATATTATTGGGTTCAACCGTGATTCTCGTTTCATCGGTACCATTGCTCTTTGAATCACCTTGTGGTTGAAGACACTGGAATGACATCCCATTGGGTGTGGATTCAAATTCAGTTGATAGCATTGTTTTAAAAAATTGGATCTCATTTCTTGTTAAAATTTGGATCTATCCTAAAACTGAGTGAGTTTCAGGATAACTTTCTGTTACTATTGAATTGTAGGGAAAAGTTCAACCGGCTTACCTACTGACTTTCAGTTTCAGGAAGGAAGTAATATGTGTGCTTAACTTGGCCTACAGTCTTGACTTTGTTTTTCATTCTTAAATGCTTCAGAGCAACATGGGATTGGAACTACAATGATGCTTGTAAAAGGTGCTACTGACACATCCTCTTAATTTAAGGGGAACTAGAACGACACTCTTCGACGTCACGACGTCGACTGATATGCCTCTGCCCACATCATTGCATCATTATAATACTTGCCCCCAACATTTAATCAGTTCATGTTTACATCATTAGTCATACCTGTACCAAGTTTTAATTTAAATCCGTTCAGTTGTTCACAAGTTATCACATTTTTACCCGATATGACCTCTGAACTTTGACCTCTTGACCCCAAAATTTTATCAGTTCATGTTTACATCATTTTAATTTAAATCCTTTAAGTTGTTCACAAGTTATCACATTTTTACCTGACATGACCTCTGACCTTTGATCTGTTGATGCCATAATCCAATCGGTTCATCTTCGCTTCATATATACTTTTACCAAGTTTGTTCAAAATCCCATCACTGGTTCACCAGTTGGTGCTGCAACATAATTTTTACTGAACATAACCTCTGACCTTTGGCCTCGTGACCCCAAAATCTAATCATTTCATCTTTACCTCATTATGCATACCTGCACTAAGTTTGACTGTGATCCCTTCAGTCGTTCTCAAGTTATCGCGGTAATGAAAACCTAACGGATGGACGGACGGACAGCCGCACAGACGACCTGAAAACAAAATGCCTCCGGCGACTTTGTTGGCGGAGCCATCAAAATACTACTTGAGAATGTTGTACCCCGGGTCCATGCCCCCAACTTTTATCATCGATAAACTGGAGAATGTTGTACCCTGGAGAATGTTGCCTTATCAATCCAAAGGTTCCGAAGTTTCTGAGCATCTTGTGGGTAGACTGAGCTTTAAGATGAGTTACAGAGGCCCATAGTTTGGTCCATGCCACAACTTTTATCATCGATAAACTGGAGACATTTGTCTACACCTGTAGTTAAAGATAAAGTGGTTCGTCTCTGATTATGACTTGAAATCTATGAAAATTCACTATGATAAATGATATGATAAATTCACCCTTTCATTCCTCTTTACTCCTGCCTCTGGAACAAACTCCCTCACTCTCTTCAATCCCACTCCTCCCTCCAGGTCTTTAAAACAGCTGTTCACCACCATCTCTTATCCTCCCCCATCCAAAACCTTGATCTCTTCTACCCCCGTTAATTCACCCGAAATCCAGGTTTTTTTTTTTTTTTTTTTTTTTTAAATACCGACTTTTTCCTTTCCTGGAAGTTCCAGCAGTGTCCATGTGTTTTATACTTTTCCACCCCCGGCTTCCCATGCCTCCTTCCCCCAGCCCTCTCCCTCCCACGGATCTCCCGTTGTCCCTGTTCTCTGTTGTTGTATTTGTGTGCTTCCCGCTCCCTTTTTTGTATGTTTTGTGTGTCTGTTCGTTGTTGTTTTTTGTGATTGTTGTCAGCTCTTACACGAGCCTCGATCTTGTATACGCAAAAAAAAAAAGAGGTGTCATCATTTTCCACCTGTCTAATAACCATGACCTGTCAGCATAATCTCTATCCAAGCTTGAAATTGAAAAGCGTTCTCAACCATTTTGTTTTCTTCTCTTCATAATCTTGGCAATTTTTTTGGATAGCTGAATACAAAGTGAAGTTTTGGTAAAGCAGGCTTTTGATCATATGGGCAGACATTCCCCAAAGATCTTGACAGCTGCAAAGTCTCCAATGCTCGATTATTCTTTTAAGAGGTTCAAGAGGTGGTTTAGTTATGAGGCTGGAGCACTCCACCTGCAGATAGTAAACGGTTCAAACCCTTCAAAGTTGGAAGAACTCCCAAAACAAAATGGCTCGCCTCCGAGGATTTCTTGCGGTATTCTTGCATGATTGTGTCGATCGAGTATCTGTAAAAACATTTTATTCTTCAGTTTAAAATTGATTATTATTGTTCATGATATAAATTCATTCATTTCAGAAAGTTAATCGGTTTCAACTCCCTTTCAAGTTTGCAGAATCGTCCAATGTACGGCAATCTGCTTCAGAGGTACTCGGTTGAGATTTTAGGTTGAAGGAATGAATAACTAGTTTGCAAGTGAGGCAAATGCCAATCACCCGATGCAAGGGAAACTCTGACTGCTGTGGCGACTCCAATAAAATCAGTGCGGAGCTTTGTGAGGGTTTAGTAAGGGGTGAGGTGGGTGTTGGGGGGGGGGGGGTGGGGGGGGGGAGGGCTCTTTAGGTGGCAATCTTTATCCCTGACCTCTATATCTTACTTGATCATCTTGGATGCTTGATGGACCCATATTGTAAAGTGCCAAGTTGATTTCTTAAGAACAGAATGCGGTCGTGAACACGTAGGGGACAAGGGGAATGCCGTTGCTTGTACATATTATATGATTATCCAGGTAAATACATACATGTGACTTTTAACACATGATTGAAATGCATTTGTGGCTTGACTCACCCTGTCTGTCCTGATGGCGGCATATGGCAAATGGTTGATTGGTTAATCAAGCAATTTGGCTCTCTATAAGATTGCAGTACTTGACTTTGTTCCACTTGCCTAATCAATCAAGATCTGTCACGTGACTGCCAGCACGATACCCGTTCATAACGGTATCCTCACTGGTAACAGTTACGAGGCTTTGGACCTGGGAACCGGCTTTAGGTTAACAGTACGAAAGGCGAACGTGGTTTTAAAGACGCACCCTCCCTCTGGAGTTATCTGCAGGTGACGACAATAGCATCATATTTTTACCCTCGCCAGAGGAGAGGGTATTGCGTTTGCATCCGTTTGTTTGTGTGTCTGTTTGTCTGTCGGTTTGTCCGCACATGATGTGACGACCTAGACCACAATTCTTACACTCCTCTTTTCTCAACAGAGTACCTCTATAAATTATGTACGGTTAGAATGTGAGTGCTGTATGTCTATAAAATACGTAGTATACACCCTCACAAAACAACAAGTCCTGGCGAGGCTCTGCAATTTTTCATTGCTCTCTATTTCATGTTGCTTTGAGAAATAATACCGTATATATCATTTTGTATGCTCCTTCTGTGTCCTAAAGGGTTCCTCCTGTCTTAGAATAATATATTGTTACGGATTCACCTCCGTTAGGCAATGCGAGGGGAGTTTTCCGATCCACTCCTCATCTCTGGACCCTGAACCGTGGATAACTCCGTGGCGTGACGGGTTGCTAAGCAATGACAGAAGCCATCTGATATGCTTAATCCAGGTCCCGTCTCTATATGATATGTGATATTTAATATGTGGGGTCCAGTCTCTTTGGAAGACTGGACCCTTCCTAAATAGAAGACTAGACACTACCTCATCGATGTAAATGTACTTTTAAAGGTGAATGTGTGTGGCATTTGATTTAAGGTGTGAAGCATCAATCAGTTAGTCCTGAAAAGGACAGTTGGCGCTTTCGATGATTGCTCGTGCGTCAAAAGGGAATGAGGTAGAGTAAAGACCGCAAGAGGAAGTTTGTGTGAGTCAGTGTGTTTGATGACATGTCAGCGAAATCTCCACTGGACCAGCCCTTCTGCCTGGCACTGGATCTCGCTCATGCTCGCTTTCCCTCCATGCACTGGCTTGTACTCCAGGCAGCAGCTCATTCGGTTTCTCAGCTCCCAAGCATGTGTCATTCTGGACGCTGGTTCAGACTTTTATAGGCTGTGTTCTGCTTTCCACCACATCCGGACGTCGCTTGATCCACTCACTTTCTTATTTGCCCGCTGTATCACCCAGTCAAAGCCAGTGGATGTTGGAGGCGTGGCTGGTGGCGAGGCATGGCATCATGCCTTGCCATGACGCTCCTTCCTGTGCTGTGGGTCGTCCCTTCGGTACTTCCTCGACGTTGCTTCTGTAGCTGGTAGGGCTACCTCAGCTTCACTAAGGATCCAAATCCGAGGTTTTAAATTTTTTTATCAAGTGATTCTTCACCATTGAGAGATGGGCCCAAAACAATATGTAGCACGGAATTTCAAAAAGTTGTAGACTGATTATGACTAGGCGGATGATTTTTGTAGGTGACAAGAAGAAGCCCATTAGATTTTGGTTCAGGTCAGTGTGGATCTGGCCTATCGATGGAATACAAAACGTAAATGGTTCAGTCTGGCGGAGGTGTGCACTCTCCCGAGTGCCGTTTTAGTCTAGGTAGTTTTCTGTGTTTGGAACGACTGTTAACCTGCTACTTGGCTCATCTGAGAGTTCTCCCAACTTAGTCACTATTTCCTCGATTGTGATAAGGAAGTCATCTGCAGGGTCTGTGCTGCCATTGTCCTTTTTATATTTCCTTTATTTAGTTTGGTGTTAAACATTGTAATTGTATCTATCTTTCTTTTTCAAAATCTTTTCGGTGTCTTGTGATGCTTTTTTTTAATGAAAAGCGTTGAAAAGGAATGGCTTTGAATTTGACGACACGTTCCCTTGCTTGGTTTCTTGTTTCACTGTTCATCCTTGCATCTTATGGGCATTCACCTGTCCAATACAGTATAACATTGTCAACAGAGCCAGAACTTTTTACTCTGACTCCAAAATAGAAGTTTAAAATAATTTTTGCTGAAATAATTTTGTCGTCCCTTGGCTTTTTCGAGAAGGCCCGCTTGTACGTATTTACGTAAGTTAGACCTAAGGCATTTTTCATTGTACAGCTGCAAAGATAAAGATATTCATAGGAAACCAGCCAATTAACTTAGTAATGCATAGTGGCATTTCATTTTCGATTATATTGTCAAAATGCGCTCAAACCAGAGCACGAGAACACTTTATACTTTCAAACTAATGCACTCAATATGATACACAGGCTTTTTCTCAACCCCATAATTGTTTTTATATTTTATGTGTTTTCAAGAGCTCCAGGTTATTAGCCTTACCTGAAAGGAGAGGCTTTTGCCAAGCATGCATGCATCTAGGTGTACAGTTAAACCCCTGGTGCATGATAGGTTCACCTAAAATAATACCATCCTGGCAATAGTCTGCACTGTTAAATGCTCCGTCTTGTTTTGAACTGTCTAGACATCACCCAGACGATTTCTGAATTGTGTCGAGCTAATGCCCATGGTTGTAGGGAGACTTGATGTTCATTGCGGTTATGATTCACAGCAATTCTTTCCTGCCTTGTGTTGGATTGCAATCGAGATAGAATGTTACAGCTTTTCACTTGCACTGGCAGAGCTCTTGCATCAGCATCCATGTGCAGTTTCTCATCTGTTGAGCTTCTTTCACCATGTGTCTGCCAATGAGTAAAGTCCATTTTTTCAGGTGAGATCGATGCTGCTCAATTGTGATGTCAAATGAACGCTGCTGGGTTGCTTCTTCATCTCGACAGCTGGGGCTTGGGAACGGGCTGAATGGTATATTTTTGTCTTGAGTTCTTGCTTTCTGTATTTTGGACATATAAGCAATTTGTGACCTAATGAGGGAGTTATTGTGACATTTGCACATGAAGATCTCTTCGATATGTCACCAACAGTGCTCAGCACCCAAAAAAAGAAATCTTGTCGCAGTCACGTATATACGATACGACAATTAGACATTCGACCTAAACTCGATAGCAAATGTGGCTATTCATTTACAAGGCGAACCCCTCATACATGACCCCGTAGACCTTTGAAAGTGAGTGGTTATATGGTCACAGCATGGCAAGATTGAAAGATCCACACTGGAAGATCTTTATGGCCTAAATTGAGGGTAGGAACATCTTGGAACGACTGTGTCCCAAATCCACTTATTCAGTTTGTAAAATATAAATGGCTAAATCTATCTGAAGTTTTTCAGCAGGACAAAGAGAAAGACAAAGTTCCATACATGTTACCCATCATTGTGCCATTCCCCTAAACCACATATCTTTGTTCTGTTCAACCTTGCCCAGCCTCGCTTTTCTCTGGTGAGCTCTTGAAATGGCAATTGATGTATCTAAAAAGCTGTGTGATTATTTCATCCAATTTTAAGGGTCATTGATTGTGCCGGCTAACATTTAATCTCAGAGCTCAACTGCTTCCAGGAAGATGGTAATCGTGCCACTTTTCGACAATATTCCATCTCCATTATATCACTTTGGTAAATGTTTTCCTGAAAGGTGACCAAGCGCAATCCTGGCATAGACAAACTAACTATGAGAATTACTTGGTCATTTCAAATACAAAAGGTTATCTGTCTCATTCTGTCACACTTGTCTCCAAGCTGTCGAGCTTGGGTTCGATTCCCGATCCAGCTATAAACGATCATTCCGGTGTTTCACATGCAGGGTGTGTCATCGATGTGTGTGCCGTCCCTTGAATGGACGTTAAACTGGGCGTCCCGGCTACCATAATTCGTTGGTGGACGTCAGTAATCCCATGCTATCCCTCGCGAAGTGTCTGCGAGCCGTCACCGGCACCATGAACAAATTAAAAATTCCTGCCTTAACTACTTCGTTGATCGTCAGGCCTGACCAGCTGGTTCATGAAAGACTTGGGCCAAGTTTCCCCAGGCCAACTGCACCAGAACGTGGGAATAATTGGGGTCGTTAAAGAAGAATAAGAATATCTGTCGCATTCTTTATGGATTTTCATTAAAATAAGTTTGACTAAGTTTTTTGAAAGTTTAAAATTAATGTCTTTCTTTCTCTCTCTTTTACTATTTTGAAAAGGGGCATTTTGTGAACGGCAGTTGCCCTATTAATTGTTGAATGATTGTTTGTTTTCCGTTTCCATTTAATTGAATCGTATAAATTGAATTTGTAGCAATTGCTGCACAGCTTTCACATGTTATTAAATGCATTTTATTTTTTATTATAGTTGCCAGAATGGTCTGAGGCATCTGCCCACCAATTATTATGCTAATTAAAATCATCTTTTTTTTAAAACTACCAATCCACCACTTGTTTTCCTCCCTGAAGTATAGCTTGCATTGTTTAATGTACTATCAGACCCATCAAGCCATTGTTTTTCATTTTCTAATAACATGTTGTGTGATCTGGAATAATGTTCTGGACCTTGCAGCATCTTGCATCCTTGCGAGCTTGCACCTTGCAGCATCTTTCATCCATTCATCTTTACTGACATTTTTGATGTGTGGATGTTTTTCCTTACAGGAGTAAGGCTAATGGAAAAGCAAGGTAAAACTCACAGTGAAACAAAAATCAAAGGAATTAAAAGAGGAGAATGAGGTGGAGGTGTCGGAGTAGGAGGAGTAGGAGGAGGAGGAGGAGGTGGAGGAAGCTAGAATAGCAAGTAAGATGGTTAGGTTAGAAAGGTCAATGGAGTAATAAAGATCATGGGTTAAAATTGGGGGTGACAAGAGATGGTGGTGCACTGTTTGCTTTAAAGTCCATGAGGGAAGAATGAGAAGAACTGCTTCGACCTAAGCTTTTGCTTCTGGAAAATGGTTTCATAAATGGGAGAATTAAGGAATAAAAGAGTTCAGGTGTACATTCTGCATTTTGAAAGCGTAACCAGGAAGGGGTTATGCTACTTGAAGAATACCTGCACCCAGAGCATAGATAGGGAGTGTTGGAGGATTGTGAGAGAGAGGGACCAATGTGGGAAAATAGACAGTAGAAAATAGAGACAACCACTGGTCACAAGATCACTGCCAAAGATAAATACACCCCTATGCACTAAGAGTGCTTTCAAGCAAGTTGGTTGTCTTTATCGAGCACAGAGGTATTTACCTTCTGATCCCTCGTGCTGTCTCACTCTGGAATTCACGACCTGTAACATGCTTCCCATTATCCTACGATCTACACAGTTTTAAGAGGAATATCAATTCATACTTCCTACATCTTTGAGGTTTAATCGCATTTTACCTGACCCTGCTACTTCCTGTGTCTTGGGTGTTTTCTTGTTATTTTCTATGTATTTTTATTTTGTTTTGCTTTACGCTTATATTTTTCTAACCTTCTCTTAGCCCCTTACCTAGAGTGGCTGTATGCCTTGTCTGGGGCGATATCCGTTAAAAAATTATTATTTTTTGAATCGGGTTGAACTGTCGGAGTAGTGCAACAAAAGGCACGGATCCGTGAATTATAGTGAGGATATATATACATTCTCGTGAAAACGTAAGTACACCCCATGTAAAGTTTTGACTTTTTCAACATATTTCAACATACAGCTATTTGATCTTCATTTCAACAATATTCATCGATTAAGGTGATATAATATAACAAATATCATGTAACATTTACATTTTGTAGTCCATTGTATAATTTAAATAAACATAAATGCAAATTTCGCATGTGGAAAAAGTAAGTACACCCTTGGCTCTAGTATGAGGTATTGTCCCCTTTGGCAGAAACAACCTCAAGTAGGCATTTCTTATAACTGTCTACCAGTCTCTGACATCGACTGGGAGAAATTTTTGCCCACTCATCCTTGCAGAATTCTTTCATCTGTGCGATGTTTGAGGGGTTTCTTGCATGCACAGCTCGTTTCAAATCCGCCACAACATCTCGATGGGATTTAGATCCAGGCTTTAACTTGGCCATTCCAGAACCCTCCACTTCTTTCTTTTCAGCCATTCCTTGGTGGATTTACTGGTATGTTTCGGGTCATTGTCATGTTGCAAGGTCCACCTTTGGTTGAGCTTCAACGTTCCGACAGATGGCCTCACATTATCCTCAAGCACCCTCTGATACAATGAAGAATTCATAGTGGATTCTATGATGGTGAGCTGCCCAGGCCCTGATGCAGCAAAGCTGCCCCCAAACCATAATATTTCCACCACCATGCTTTACAGTTGGTATCAGGTTCTTGTGGTCAAATGCTGTCTTTGGTTTTCGCCAAACATGTCTTCTGGTACTTCTGGTACAAATAGCTTGACCTTTGACTCATCTGTCCAGAGCACATTGTTCCAGAAGTGCTGGTCTTTGCCAAGGTGTTCATTGCCAAACTTTAGGCTTGCCCTGATGTTCTTTCTGGGCAGCAAAGGTTTCCTCCTGGCACACCTCCCATGTAGATCAAACGTGTGCAGCCTCTTTCTAGTGGTAGACTCGTGCACTTTGACATCAACAGTGGCAAGAGCTACCTGTATGTCCCGTGATGACATTCTGGGGTTCTTAGAGACTTCTTTCAGCATCGTGCGGTCTGCTCTCGGGCTGAACTTGCTGGGGCGGCCTGGCCTGAACAAGTTGACAGTTGTTTGGAATCTTCTCCACTTGTAGATGATCTTCTGGACAGTCGAATGATTGATTTCAAATTGTTTGGAGATCTTTTTAAATCCCTTCCCAGACTCGTAGGCATCTATAACCTTCTTTCTGAAGGCTTCAGAGAGCTCTTTTGATCTCGGCATGGTGACGCCGCACACTTCAACAACAAAGAGCAAACCAAACTAAATGTCTGAGGTTTAAATAAGACAGGTTCCTCCAAGATCCTCTCTAACGATGTTTTAATCATTTGCACCTGAGCTGGTGCACCTGATTCTAATTTTAGGTATTTGAAGTAGTGATAAATGTAGGGGTGTACTTACATTTTCCACATGCGAAATTTGCATTTATGTTTATTTAAATTATACAATGGACTGCAAAATGTAAATGTTTCATGATATTTGTTATATTATATCACCTTTATCTATCAATATTGTTGAAATGAAGATCAAATAGCTGTATGTTGAAATATGTTGAAAAAGTCAAAACTTTACATGGGGTGTACTTACCTTTTCACGTGACTGTATGTATATATACATGTCATTGCCTTTTATGTTGAAAGTGCCATTCATGTTTAAGATATGTCCATTTTTATGTTGAAGTTAGGCCTGGCATTAAATTAAATTAAGGCATTAAATAAAAGAGCTGCATTGGTAAAAAAGTGAAGAAAGAGAGAATCTCTCTTTAGAGAAAAGTGAAGAAAGTAAGAAAGAGAGAAAATCTCCCAGGAATCCTTTTTTTTTTTTCTTCTCCCATAGATTAGCCATCACAGCAAAGAATGGTATTTCCGTCAGCGAAGCGATGGGTCTTGTATTTCTTGTACATAGTAAAGAGTAAATGTAAAGAGTCCCACAGATTTTGGCAGTGGAGGTGAAGGAACAAACAAATTGGGATTATCATGTATGTAGGCCTATTACTTGTGAATATCTGCAGCTTTAAAGGAACCTGGGTATGGTTTGAAACAGCAAAGGGCTTAACTTGTCTCACTTTTCTTGGTTGCTTTATGCAGCTTTCTTTGGCTGGAAGAGTATGGGGGTTAATTATATTATAGATTATATTGTATTGTATTTTATTATATTAATTAATTAATTATTCTAAACAGCACATGACATTTTACAGTCCCAAAGAGAAATTGGACAGGAATCAAGCACGCATTCTTTATGAATTTGCTCACCTCTCTCTCTCCTTCTTTTCATTCTTTCTCACTGACCAAATCGGTGCCTTGCCTTCCAGGAGGTTATTCTAATGAATGGCATAAAACCATTTCCTTGACTAAAGGAGGCTCCTTTCGAAGCATTCCAGTCGCAGTTGGGTTTTGTAATGGGAGTTTTTATTTCCAGATGCACCGCGGTGCAGTGCTGGCACTTTTCATGCTAACTGCTCTTGCCTTGTGGCTGCAAGCCCTAAAGCATGTCTGTATACACATATATTGGTGGGACGGACCTAAACTTGCAACACGAGCGTTGTGGGCTCAATTTCCGCCCTATGTTCAGTTGCATCTCATGCATATTATATTGAGTTGCAACCAAAACTTGTGTTATTGGCTTTGCTACTTACAGCTCCCCAGGCAAAAGGTGGTGTGTGGCTGTACATCTGAGCATTACAGCTGGCATGGCATATGCCTTTTTTTTTTTTAAACCACTTATGATTTGAGATCAGTCTTTGGATTATTTTCAGTCTTTTTGTCTTCCGGGTCTTTGGGGTATTTTTGATCTTTGAGGTCCATTGGGTCCTCTGGGTCTTTTTTGTATCTTTAACGGTCATCGGAGTCTTTCGGGTAATTTTGGTCTTTAGGGTATTTTTGGTCTTTGGGATATTTTTGGTCTTTAGGGTATTTTTGGGGTATTTAGGGTCCTTGGAGTCGTTTGAGTCCTTGGGGCATTTTGGGTCCTTGTATTTTCAGTCCTCTGGGTACTTTAAGATAAGCATTTCAGGTTACAATTGTGGGTAGTGTCAGGTCAGCTGTCCAACCAATGGGTGAGGATGGGACATACATACATACATACATACATACATACATACATACATACATACATACATACATACATACATACATAACCACAAACACTTGCTCCATTATATATGGATTGTAACCTCATATTATTGTATCGATCCTTGACCCAAGATACCCCAAAGACTGATAGACCCCAAAGTCCAAATGTAGATGTTGTAGAATCTCTCTTGTTGTATGTACATGTAGCTGAGATGATCAGCGCTCACGCAGGGAGGGATTTGAATGACTCTGGTTACCAGTCACGGAATGAGCTCTTTGCACATTAATCAAATCCCGACAATGTAGATTTGCTATTATTGAGCATTCTTCGAGACGAGAAGGTAAGAGTTTTGGAACTTAACACTGTACAAACCCAAACATGGGAGAGGGATGGAAAAAATTAGGGTGGAATCGACAGAGCATTATACTTGGGCAAACAAAAAAAATTATCATTTGGATTTTTCTACTTCTTAAGAGTAGTACTACTTTCAATTCTTAGAAGTAGCCTTCGAATGATGTTAAAGCATAGAACTGCCAAAAATAAATTTTCTTTGTAAGAAATCTTTTCCTTAAAATAAGAAAAGCTTTCTTTTTCAGAAAGGAAAATATTCTGAGCAAAATTATTCTTTGTCAGAAATGTGTGATGTCGTTGATTTAATTGCATTACCCAAATCCAACTGCGTGTCGGCATGATATAATAACAGCGGAATGTTTGCAAATATCTTGAACATTTGAGTATCATTGAGTTCTCGTAAGTGAGAAACCCATCAAAGTCAGTAATTTTATCACTCAAATGAAAGAGAGCATAATGTTGTAATACTCTGTTGGTTCATTAATGCAGGCACCTCAGTCTAAATATTAAAGTCAAGTGTTGGGTTTAACATGCTGGCTGTGTATACTTACTGTCTGACTGTGACTTGGCCAGCATTTCTGCAGAAGGAACTGGTGAGGCTGCAAGATGAGGTGGAGCAATGCGAGGAGGCCAATAGACATTTGCTGCAGGAGATGGAGATGCTCCGCGCTGACAAGACCTCTGGACTACCTTCGACGAGCGAGTTGCAGGTGCAGCTTACGAAGAAAGAGCACGAGCTGGCAAGGATGAAGGAGGCACTGCATGGTAGGTCATGTTTTTTTCCGAAATTTACTGAAGGTTGCAGAGTACTCTTGTTCCTTGAGAGTACCTGGAACTCTTGTTCCTTGAGAAACAATAGTGCTGTGATCCAATACACCAGACTTGGTCACATGGTGATGCTGACAAGTTGTGTGTATACATTATTGGCCAGCTCAGAAAACATCATCTTGCTAATCATCCTCCTTCCTCAAAGTCCTGCGAGCACCTTGACAAGTTGTCTCTGTTGTATGCCCCCTCACCCACTCCCATCTTCTCACTCACCTCAAATAGCCTCACCTCAGACTCTGATCGAGGAAGCCAGAATTTCTCTACTTCGTGTTTACTTCCAAGTCTCATCTACTGCACCCATCCCACTCTGCATTGGCGGTGGACCTAGATGGTCTCGGTGACCATGTATTCAAATCCTGCTCTGCTCCTGTTTTTGAAATATAATGTGTCGGGCCTAATGAAGGAGTTGGAACACAGAACAGATCAAGTTGTAACAGAACAAAAATAATGTTAGGAAGAGGGTGGGCTTAGGGGCAGCAGGTAAGTGTGAGTAGAAAGGATCATGTTTGTGGATAAGGGATGACCTGAGATGGAAGTGAACAGCCATCGTGAAGCACTGGAGGGAAAAATGAGATTGGCCAGACTGCGGAAGTTGATTCCACAGGCGGGAAAACGAGGAACTAATGAGTGGGGTGAGCCGTGAGTCTGGATTTTTGGAGTTTTACCGGAAGGGGGTTGCCGGTGGATTGTGTGCACCCTGCCGAAACTTGGGGGGGGGGGGGAGGTTGGGGCGTTTGGGGGGTAGAGCTATATTTCAAACACTCAATCAGCTATATTTCAAACAATCTGGAAACAACGGTAGCCGATATGACCCCTGATGTGAGTGTGGGGTCATATGCAATCATGACATGTGTGATATGGGTGCGATCTTGGATCCATTAGCCATTCCATGATGTGCAGTTTATGGAGGTGCGCAGATACACTGCCATTTTGAACAAAAAAAAGAAAAAACGATTGTTCTTACTTTGTACTTATACAGCGAAGTGTCGCGCAGCAATGAAGGAGGACCGGCGGCGCTTACGTGAGGAGAAGTCTGACCTGGTGAGCCAGATGAAGCAGCTGTACAGCACCTTGGAAGAGAAGGAACAGCAGCTGCGAAGCTTCATACGTAGTTATGAACAGCATCGTAAGGTAGGTATCGTTCAGCAATATAATTGTGAGCAGTTATTGCCTCCATTAACCGAAGGTGGACAGAGGTTATGTTTTCACCCCTATCTGTCTGTTTGTGTGTTAGGATAGCTCAAAAAGTTGTGAACAGAGTTGGTGTCGTAGTTGTGAACATGTATTCATGCAGCAGCAGTTTTCTTCATCTTTGTCTGTCACTACGTCATTACGGCGTAGGACGGCTGACTCAACCGCCATTTTGATTTTCATGCCGTTCAGGCCGAACACATTGTCGAACCTGTCATATTCGCAATCGCATGACCTACCCTTTACGTTTGTCATTCAGTGTGAAACACAAACAAAGCGATTGTTAAATTGATAATGAAATATCGAAAGTACAGGCATTATGGGACTTCCAACGATACAGTATGTATGGGCCTTAGGCTTCATGACTTTCATCCTGACTGCAACATTACTGGATTACAGTGGTGTATTATTTATGACTCGATGAGAAGTGATGTACTAATTACCGTGTGAGTACCAAATTAGCCGAGGTTTCTTAGCACAGTAATATCCTTTTCGTAATAATAAGGAATTGGAAGTTGTGGTGAGGTGTCATCAACATCTGCATGCAAAACTAAACTGAGTTGGTGGGGGTGGAGATGAGTGGGGGGGGTGGGGGTGGAGGGAGGAGTGTAAGAGTTGGAGGTTGGGTTGGGGGTTCCTCAATGCCTGTAGCACGTTGAATCTTAACCAAGGTCACTGATCGTCTTCTTGATGCGTGCATGCTCGGTGGTGAACGTGCCGGGTCTATTCTTCTTATTCCTCGAATTCTTCTTTCTCCATCTGACACGGATCTTCCTTTCCAACTCCGCTGATGACAGTTTCCATTCAGGCCGGTCTTTGCTATGACCATCAATGAAAAAAGCCAGGGTCAGAACCTGCGGCGAGGTGGAGTCCCACTTCCCACCAGCATAGACAGCTGTACGTTGTGTTACGTGGTCCTCCCGGTGACTACCTGGTCTCGGTGACCCCCGGACCGTGAGAGGAACTCCGCCAGAAAGATCTATGATTTATACGCTTTCGTAATGCAATCAATATGAAAGACACAACAATTCAAGTCAATAAGAAACCCCACACCAAGGATCCGGATTAATCAATAATATATTCCCCAATCAATCAACAACCATCAACAATCAATCACCAATATTACTAAGATGGCCATCTCATATATGTCCCCCCTTTCCCCACTCACGACCCCTCAATGGTCACTGTCCCTCACAATGTCTCTGGGCCCCTCCAGACCAAGGTGAAGGTCGACTTCTCCGCACACGGGCGGTTGAACGAACCCCTGGCTGACGTGCTCCAAACGTGCACGTCGCGTACCGGGAACAGCTGCTGCAGCGCACACCTTGCAAAGCAAAGCGGGCAAAGCAAAGCGCGGCTCGCAAAGCGAGCGAGGCCCAAGGTGCGACCCGTACGCGTCCTTGTAGACGTTGAGGCGAACTGTGCCGGACGCTTGGTTCCGTGCACGAACCCACGGCAACTTGACGTGTAACCGGTAATGACCCCACGCAGGTAACTCCTCTCGCCAGACGGGCTTTCAAACGCAGCGTTCCCCATGCTGCTCAATATCGACACCGCTCGCGTCGGAGCTGGGCGAGGAAGAAAAAGATCGCCGCTTCTCCCGGACCTCGTGTCTTTTTCTTCTTCCGGTTCACTATCCCGTTTCCGATCTCCTGTTATCCGGAGCCTCTCTAACCCTTTAACCACAACAACCTTTAATAGAATAAACATTAATAAGCAATGACATGAATAGTAACTCCTCTAAATCCGGGATCCGTAACAGTTGCTATGAGTAAAGGAGGAGACCCATTCGATCTACGCATCTTTGCCAATTTTCACTACAAGTGTATTCCAGATAAGGCGAGAAACTTGAACATGCTGCAGGCCAACTAACCTGCAACATTGTTTATAGTGAGATTGTATAAACTCAAGGACAGACCCAGAGTCAAATTTGGAGTGATAATAGCTATCAAGAAAGCGCTGCTTTTTTAATTTAAAATGGACTAATTCGGCACAGAAAAAAACTTTTCTAGTTAATTGCAACAAAGGTAGGCTATATGTGAAAATTGAATTACCAGAGGGGCCCCATACTCCCATATATTCCCCCTCCCCTCCCCCGATCCACCACTGAAATACTGTAAAGCGTTTTTTAAACTGATTATCACTATTGGTTGCCATTACAAAGCATAAATGATGCCAATGCAAACAAAGGCGATGCCCCAAGAATGCCAATTCGCAACGTTTGTTTTTGTGAAATGTATAAATTTGATTCTGATGGTCACTTTCATTCACCAACATTGACTCTTTCATTTTACAATTTATCAGTTATTTTCACTTGATCTCTGGGAACATTAAAAAAATTATATTTTTGGCAATACGTGTGTGCATCACTAAAATTAATGCTGGGTTGTTAGCAGCAAGCATAAACTTTCAGGAGCATGCGAGGCAGTGCTTCATTGCCTATACACCACCCAAATAAAGGGAAGAGTCTGTTCCGTGGGTCCCTGCTGGTATCTTAAAAAGTTGTGTATGAGTTATGACAACTTGGTGAATGAGTTGGTTCGGTGACAAGTACAAGCTGATTAAATTTTGGTTCAGCTCCGAATCCAGATTTGGCCTATCAGTGGGATACAAAATGTAAACTAATCAGCCTGGCAGAGGTATGCGCTCTACTGAGTGCCATTCTAGTTCTTTCATTTTCATGACGAGGTCAGCATACTTGTCTATACTGGCAGTCAACATAAATAATTTTTTCCATATAGTGAGTTATGGCTCACAAAGGAAACTGGACCAGTCATTGTCCTTCGGGAGCACCCTGAGATTTGGGAGAGGGGGGGGCGGGTGGGGGTGGAGGGGGGGGGGGAAGGGTTGAGATGGTGGGGCAAATGTATTTTGTGCCGCGGCTAATAATATCCCGTTTGCAGCATGAGTCGGTAAACTATTTGCACCATGGCATGTGTACAGAGGAATATCGAAAGTTGGCTCTCCCCCTTCCTCTTGCCCACCCCATGAATGAATGGAAGGGTGGGAGGTGGACTTTTTTTTTTGTGCCCGGAACCTGGCCCTGGGTACACTACAAAGTTCGGATATTAGTTTTTACCTCACCTTTCATTGTTATTTGCATTTACTTTTATTAAACCCATTACTTATTGCATTTCTTTGTCGCACCCGTATATTCGTTTGTGTCTGTGGGGATCGGATAACCCCTGCGTGCCTGCCGTCGGATCAGATAAGGCTTCGGGCCCTTTCCCGCACACATGAAAAGATAATCCCGCCAAGTTCGAAATATGGCTCGGAGTTAAAGCTCATTTCGGCTATTCGTCTGAGGCCGGTCTTCATCGGCCACGGACAGGACAGTATTATATTATGCTCCAACAGGGACACAGACAACATGGATAAACCTTTTAAAAGCTGCAGTTAGTGGCTGGACATAGATGAACTTGCTCCATTATATATACTAGTGTGACTCGGCATGCTCCACGCTCCACGTGCCTCACCACACCTCGTTTCAGATAGATAGGCATATTTGACCATTTCGGTGTCTTTTGGGTCTTTGTGGTGTTTTGGGTCTTCAGGGCCTTTGGGTCTTCATGGCCATTGGGTCTTCAGGGTCTTTTGGATACTCTGGGCCTTTAAGGGTATTTTGGGTATTTTGGGTCTTTGGGGTGTTTTGGGTCTTCGGGGTCATTTGGGTCTTCGGGATCATTTGGGTCTTCGGGGTCTTTTGGGTCCTCAGTGTCTTCAGGGGCTTTTGGGTCTTAAGGGTCTTTTGTTTCCTCTGAGTCTTTAAGAATCTTTGGGGTATTTTGGTTCTTCGGGGTATTTAAGGGTCTTTTGGGTCTAATGGGTCTTTGGGGTCTTCAGGGTGTTTTGGGTCTTCAGGGTGTTTTGGGTCTTCAAGGTCTTCTGGGTGTCACGGTGGGGTCCCGGCGTCTCTCAAGGCACCCGTTTGTCTCCCTCTAAGCACCCGTTTGTCTCCCTCTATCGTTCCGAAAGCGTCGGAGAGCAACGAGCGCTTGCCTCCAGGCGGCTCTGTGCTCCCCTCGGCTCAGTAGAAAAGGTGCCAAGAAGACGTTCCAGTGTGAGCTCTGCAGCTATACATGTCCAATTGTCCATGGAGGTCTAACCTTGATCAACACATGAAGAGCCACACGCTTGAGCGGCCTCATCGCTGCCACCTTTGTGACCGTGCTTTTCGCACCATCACGCAACTCCGCAACCATGTGAATATGCACACAGGTCAGCAAGTTAAAAAGACATATCCGATCGCACACTGGAGAGCGTCCATTTCAGTGTGGCCTTTGCAGCTATGCCAGCAGTGATATGTTCAAGCTGAAACGGCATATGCGAACACACTCAGCTGAAGTGAAAGAAGAGCTGATCGACTTGGATTCAACCATCAACGCAGTGGCAAGTGGAATGGTGGAGATAATCCCTGTGACGGTGCAGGGAGGGTCAGACAGTGACCAAGGTGATGAGGGGAACATTACAAAGCCCGAGGAAGAAGATGTTGAGGGAACCGAGGGGGGAACAGAACAGGTGGCCACTATTGTGATGGAGGCAGCAGGGAACAGTGGTGAGCGATCAGACATCACCCCAGAGATGATTTTCAGCATGATGGACCAGTGATGAAAGACATCTTTGCTGGTTAACTTGGCCATTCTCAAGCAAGCATTTCCACAGGTCTTTTTTTTTTTTTTTTTTTTTTTCACTGTTGTCTTTACTTTAAGTAATCATGCTTATTGTCACGAGCGTCTTTCTTTGTATTCTCTGTTCGATTATCTGCGTCCTTCTGGACCATTGTACATTGGCTGCTTATGTGGTTCGTGATACTCGATGTGTCGTTCTGTACTTTCATGCGACCTTCTTTTTTTCTTTGTGGTGCCACCTCCCCTCCCAACCCTCTTTGCATATCCCCCTTTTTCTGATCATGTACACGTTTGTTTGAAAAGCACTACCTAGGCTCAAAACAAAAATTGAAGATGCCACATGATGTAATTTGAATTATCCATTAACGATCCTGTGGAACAGAACATCTAACATCTAACATCTAGCATGTCTGCTCAATAATGTGCTGATGAGCTCATTAACATTTCTTGTTTTGCAAATAGCATTTCTAAACAACAGAGCAGCGTATGCATTAAATCGGTGTAGGAAAGCGAGCTCTCTGCATATTGTTTTCTTTGTCGAAATAGCATCCTTCAGTTTGTTTATAAATTACACTCTGTAAAGGTTTGGTGGAATGTTTGTGAGTTTTCTTTTCTTTTTTAATATTTTATATATACAGTCACGTGAAAAGGTAAGTACACCCCATGTAAAGTTTTGACTTTTTCAACATATTTCAACATACAGCTATTTGATCTTAATTTCAACAATTTTTATTTTTTTTATTTTTTTATTTTTTTGTATACAAGATCGAGGCTCGTGAAAGAGCTAACATTAATCACACAAAAAGACAAACCGACACACAAAAAACAAGGAGAGCGGTAGACAAGATGGGGAGAGAGGGGGAAGGACACAAAAGAGAGGGGGAAGGACACAAACACAACATTTGAGAGCAGGGACATCGGGAGGACTTGGGGGGAGGTGGGAGAGGATTAAAACATATGAACACTGCAAGGACTCTGGGGTGAATTACCGGGGGTAGAAAATATCAAGGTTTTCGATGGGGGAAGATAAGAGATGGTGGTGAACAGCTGTTTTAAAGACCTGGAGGGCGGAGTGGGATTGAAGGGAGTGGGGGAGTTTGTTCCAAAGGCGGGAGAAAAGGGGAATGAAAGAGTGAAGGTGAGCAGAGAGCCTAGACTTTGGCAGTTTAACCAGAAGAGGGTTGCAGGCAGATCTTGTGCGACCTGAAGGAATATTGGGGGGACAGAGCACAGAGAGAGCTGGGGGAGCAAGGCCGGAGAGGAGTCGGTAGAAGACAGAAAGACCACCAACCTGCCTGCGGTGAGTGAGTGAAAGGCCCTCGGCGTTGACTACATCGCAGGAGATTCCAATGATTCTGAAAGCTTTGGCCTCAACAGCGTGAAGCCGAGCAAGGTGTGAGGCAGGAGCACCAGCCCAGAGGGGGGAACAGTATTCCATTGAGCTGCGGATGAAAGCCTTGTATGTGGTGAGGAGCTCAGGTGTGCCAAGGAAGGACTTCGCACGACGGAGGATGCCCAGTCGGCGACTGGCTTTGGAGGCCAGCTTGGAAATGTGGTTTTCCCAAGAAAGATCATGGCAGATAGTGAGACCCAAAAGCTTGAGTGACAGAACTTCTTGGAGAGGATTGTTGAGAAAGTAGATGGGAGGGTTGTCCAGTCGGTCCTTTCGGAGAGACATTGTAAGAGTGTGAGATTTGTCAGGATTGAAAGACATGTTCCACTTGTTTGACCAGTCTGTGATTTTGTCCAGGTCTGCAGAGAGTGAGGAGGCTGCAGACTGCCGATCTGAGGGATGAGGAATGGAGCGACAGAGAGTAGAGTCGTCAGCAAAGAGATAGAGAGGATTTTCAAGAGAGTCAGGGAGATCATTGATGAAGACCAGAAAAAGCACAGGGCCCAGAACACTACCTTGGGGAACTCCAGCCTGAACAGGAAGAGGAGATGAGAGAAACCCATTCAGGGCCACACATTGACTACGACCAGAGAGGAAGTCCGCCAGCCATGCGTGGAGATTTCCATGGATTCCAAAGGAGGAGAGTTTGGAGAGCAGAGCAGGGTGCCAGACCGTATCGAAGGCACGTGAAATGTCAAGGGAGACAGCTCTAATTTCCTGTTTGGTGTTGAGGACCTCCATCCATTGTTGAGAAAGCAGAAGCAGCATGTCCAGAGTAGAGTGACCAGGTCTGAAACCAAATTGATGATCAGAGATCAAGCCATTGGAGAAGAGGAAAGATTTAATATCTGAAGCAATGATGGATTCCATGACTTTGCTGATAATTGGGAGAAGGCTGATTGGTCTGTAGTTGCTGGGATCTGTTTTTGCACCTTTTTTGTGCAAAGCGGTGATGTTGGCTGATTTCCAAGCAGATGGCAGATGACCTTGAGCAAAAGAGAGGGTGAAGAGAACAGAAAGAGGGAGTGAAAGTGCAGAAGAACATGATTTTAGGACCCGTGGGCTGATGCCGTCAGGACCAGTTGCAGAATCAGAGTCGAGGGTTGCCAGAAACTTTTCCACCTTGTCAGGAGGAAAGGACACAGAGTCCAGGAGCAGCTGGGTACGACTGGGTACGGTGGGTACAGAGAGGGATGGGTTTGGGACACAAGATTTAGAGGCAAACACAGAGTTGAGGCATTCAGCTTTTTCACGTGCGGAGTCAGCCGTTAAGCCGTTTGAGGTGAGGGAGGGGATGGAGGGGGAACAAACACCAGAAACAGATTTGACCAGACGCCACCAGGATTTGGAAGAGGGAGACAGATAAGAGAGTTCGGTCTTGAGAATGGTGAGATATTGTTTCCTGGCTCTCCTGAGGGTGGACACACACTTGTTTCGGGCTTTGTGAAAGGAAATGAGATTTCCTTCCGTTGGATTTGCTTTCCAGGAGACGAAAGCAAGTTATTTCAGGGCAACAGCCTCACCACAAGATTCCGTGTACCATGGACGGGAGGAAGGGTATGACAACTGAAGACGAGATGGTATAAATCTGTGCATGAGAGACAGCAATTTACTTTGAAAGAATTCCCAGGATGAGTTGATGTCAGAGGCAGTAGAGATGGGAGACCAGTCCAGATGATTGATGGCTGCTTGAAGACCGTGCCAGTTGGCCTGAGTGAAATGCCAGACTCGTCGACGCTGAGGAGGCTCTCTGAGAATGGTCAGAGAGATGTCCACTTTGACAAGCACATGATCAGATGAGCCGATTGGAGCAGAAGAAGAGCAGCAGACATTTTCAGGGAAGTTTGTCATAACCAAATCCAGAAGAGAAGATGCTCCGTTGACTGAGATCCGGGTCGGGAAATTGACAGATTGTGTCAGTCCCAGTGAGTCGCAGAAGTCCTTTGCTGAAGAGCCATGGCTGGTGAGAGAGGTACCCACACCCAGCCAACTGGCATGGTGACAATTGAAATCACCACATATGAGGAAGAGAGAGTTGGGATGGGTAGATAGAAGTTGGTCCATATTATCAGACAGTGAGATGTAGATGGAGTCATCGCTGATTGGTGGACGGTACAACACACATATGAACAAAAGGTGGGAGCGAAGGGGAAGCCGTAGCCAAAGGTATTCCTGGGGGTGAGGTGGAGAGAGGGCAGTGGAGGGCGAGTGAGGAAGAGAAATTTTTTTATAAAGATAGCAACCCCACCTCCAGGACGAGGCTCAGGTCTATCATACCGGAGGAGGGAGTAACCTGGGAGAGATACCAAGGCATCAGAGACATCATGAAGGAGGAAAGTTTCTGTTAAGCAGATCACATCTGGTTTGTCAGAAGCAACCTGTATGGAGAGGTCAGTCAGGTTTGAGCGAAGGCCCCGGATGTTTGAGGTCCATACCGTTAATGAAGAGGAAGGGGGAGCATCGGGTCCAGAACAGGGGGGGGGAGTGGTAGGGTAAGATGTGGAAGAGGAGGAAGAGGTAGGGAGAGCTGTTGAAGGTGTGTCAGAGATTTCAGAATAGCTTGGAGAAAGGGAAGAATGGGGTGGACAAAAGGTTTGATGGAGATTGGGTGAGGCACAGTGAGGTGTTATTTGAGGAGGGGGAAGAGCAAGGCAGAAGGTTTGGGGAGATGAAGGTGAAAGTTGGAAGGAGGAAGAAGCAGGGAGGATGCTTTGAGGAGGAGGGGTGAGAGGGGAGTCTAGGAGGGGAGGAGCGAGGGAGAGTCTCGGAGGGGAGGGGTGTGGGGGGAGTTTAGGAGGGAGGGGAGGGAAGGGGCAAGGGGGGAGATTTGAAAGGGATGGGTGATGGGGAGGATTTGGAGGGGAGGGGTGAGATTGGATTTTGAAAAGTGTACGATTCATGGGAAACGAACATTTTTTGCAAAATTAGTTTGAGACCTTCGAGTCAAAAATACGTTTGAGGACACTGGAGGAGGGATGGAGTTCTGGATAGTTTAGGGAATGTAGAAAGGAGGAACTGTAAGAGATGGTATTATATATATTTTTTGGAATGAATAGATTTGGTGAGCAAGACGAAAGCATCCTTTTGTAGGAAAAGAAGAAAAGGGTGTTATAATATATGAGAGAAAATAGTTGTTCAGGGGAGAGATTATACATTTCTAACCGCGTGATCGCGAACGAAGAACGAACGAACAAAAAGAACAAATAAACGAATAAGACCTGGGAAGGAAATAGTTTTTTTGGGGTTTTTTTTTTGTTTTTTGTTTTTGTGAGTACAGATATTAAACAAGGAGGTACGGGGTGAACGACTGGGACGAAACAGTGAACGAAAATAATTTCAGCGCATTCGACGAATCGCTGGGAGAAAAACAAACCACAAGGTCGGAGACGGTACGGTAGTCCAAGCCTACGAGTACTAGGCTGCAGAATACTCGATACCATTAACCGACGATTGTGTATACATGTACGAAAAATTAGCACCGAAAATTTTCCAAAAGATACGCTATAGGTACATACACCGAAAGATAGATACAGTCTCGACAAAAACACGATTGAGAAATATCACTTAGCTTCGAAAGCGTGAGCGCATGGAGCAGCTTCGAAAAGACGTGACCTCGCCGTGATCTCGCGAGACTTCAATTCCATGTCTCAATTGTTAGGGTTAGGGTTAGGGTTAGGGTTAGGGTTAGGGTTGTTGTTGTTAGGGTTAGGGTTAGGGTTAGGGTTAATTAGGGTTAATATCTATTTATATTGATAGATAAAGGTGATATAATATAACAAATATCATGAAACATTTACATTTTGTAGTCAGCCTGGTGTTGGCTTAGCGGTTAGGGTGCCGGCTTGGGATCCGAGGATCCTGGGTTCGAATCCCGATCGATCGCTGAATTAACGCCAGGGGGGTTGACTCAGCCTGTCATCCTTCCGAGGTCGGCAAATTGAGTACCAGCTTGCTGGGATGAATGATCACGGTGCGTACCCCGATTTAGAATAGGTACACCATATCCCTGCTCATCGTAAGAGCGTGACCAAGGGTTGGCGTCAGGAAGGGCATCCGGCCATAAAAACATTGCCTGAAACAGGGAACCATGATTGTCATGGGGCCCGCAAGGCTAACCCCCGCTCTAGCGGGGAAAATGGCCTTAAAACGATCATTCATTCATTCATATTCAAGGTCTTCTGGGTCTTTGGGTGGTTTTGGGTCTTTTGGGTCTTCGGGGTGTTTTGGGTCTTTGGGGTATTTTGGCTCTTCAGGGTATTTTGGGTCTTCAGTATCTTTTGGGTCATCTCGGGATATGCTCCGCAGGTTGGTCGGAGCGTTGAAGAGAAGAACAAGTTCTGGTGTGCGATAGAGAAGCTGATGGAAAACGTGAAAGATGAGGAAGTTGTTGTGGTAGGAGGAGACCTAAATGGACATGTGGGAAGGAGTATGGACGGTTTTGAGGGAGTTCATGGGGGTTACGGATATGGTGTGAGAAATGGAGAAGGTGAAAGGATTTTGGAGTTTGCTGATGGAGCTGATTTGTTGATTTGTAATACTCAGTTCCAGAAAGGGGATAATAAGCTTGTTACATACACGTCAGGTGGGTCGACGACAACCGTTGACTACCTGATGGTGCGTAGGCGAGATAGGGGGCACCTCCGGGACACAAAGGTGATCCCGGGGGAGGAGGCTGTTTCACAGCACCACTTGGTTGTCTGCGACATGAGGGTGAAAGGTGCGAGGAGAGCTCGGCGGGTGAAGTACCAACCGAGAATGAAGGTGTGGAGGTTGAAAGAGGTGACAGTAAGGGAGGCATTAAAAGAGAGGCTGAGTAGGGTCGAGGATGATGTGGTTGAGCTTGAACGTGGTTGGATGTCAATGAAAGATAGTCTGTTGGGAGCCATTGGTGAGGTATGTGGATGGACAAAAGGACCACCGAGGCACTCGGAAACATGGTGGTGGGATGATGAAGTTGGAAAGAGGATTGACGAGAAGAGGAAGAAGTTCAAGGAGTGGCAGAAGGCGAAGGGTACGGGAGCAAAAAAAGCAGAGCATGAAAGTTATATGGCAGCCAAGAAGGCTGCAAAGAAAGAGGTAGCAAAGGTGCAGGAGGCATGTAGGAAAATGTTCGGAGAACGCTTGGATTCGGACGAGGGTCAGAGAGCGGTATTCAGGATTGCAAAGCAGATAGCGAAAGAGAGGTGTGATGTGATGGAGGTGGGTTGCTTGAGGGATGAAGTGGGACAAATCATTGTGGACCCAGATGGAATTAAAGGAGATGGAAAAGATATATGGAAATGCTGTTGAATACAGAGAATGAATGGGATGGCAACATAGAGAGTAACCCAGTTTTAGGACCGGCAGAGAAGATAACTGAGAAGGAAGTTGAGGAAGCGATAAAAGCAATGAAGAGAAGAAAAGCGGGAGGGCCAACGGGAGTTGTGGGAGATATGTTGAAGGCAGCAGGAAGTTGGGGTGTGAAGAGAATGACTGTAATCTGGTGGTGAAAGAAGGCCGCATTCCAGTGGATTGGGATCTGAGTACCGTCTTCCCTCTATACAAGGGGAAAGGTGACCCTCTGGAGTGTGGCTCGTACCGAGCGATAAAGTTATTGGAGCATGGAATGAAGGTATTGGAAAGGGTGTTGGAGAGGAGGATAAGGAAGAAGGTGGAGATCGACGAAATGCAGTTTGGATTTATGCCAGGAAGAGGAACGACAGACGTGCTCTTTATTGTGAGGCAGTTGCAGGAGAAGTACATGTAGAAGAGGAAGAAGTTGTTTCTTGGGTTTGTTGATCTGGAGAAAGCATTCGATAGGGTTCCACGCGAAGTTTTGACATGGGCATTGAGGAAGTTAGAAGTGGAGGAATGGTTGATCAGAGTAGTGATGGCAATGTACAAAAGAGCGTGCACAGCTGTAAGGACGAAGGAGGGGAACAGTGGTGAGTTTGAGGTGAAGGTGGGAGTGCATCAGGGGTCGGCACTAAGTCAACTATTATTTGTAGCTGTGATGGAGGTGCTGGCTCAACGTAAAGGAGGGTTTACCGTGGGAGTTGTTGTATGCAGATGATCTGGTGTTGATTGCGGAAAGTATGGATGGACTGAAGGAAAAGATGAACAAGTGGAAGGAATGTATGGAGACAAAAGGTCTGAAGGTGAATATAGGAAAGACGAAGATGATGGCAAGTGTTAAAGCATGTGGTGAGGTTGGAAAGAACTGGGAAGTGGCCATGTGCTGTGTGCAGGAAGGGTGTCGGAGTGAACTCCATTCAATGTACAATGTGCACTGAGTGGGTTCATCAAAAATGTAGTGGTCTGAGAGGGTCATTAACCAGTGTGGCAGCTACATTCAAATGTAAGGTGTGCACAGAGGGAGCTGCAGATGGAGTAAATGTTGAGTTGGATCTTGGAGACGGCGTGAAGCTGTAAGGTCTGAAAACATTTTGCTACCTCGGAGACATGCTGAATGGAGAAGGTGGATCAGACTCGGCAACGGTTGCTGGAGTGAGATGTGCATGGAAGAAGTTTCGGGAACTGAGTGGCGTGCTGATGAGGAGGGGAGTGTCATTGAAGCTGAAGGAAAAGGTGTATGCTGCATGTGTGAGAAGTGTTATGATTTATGGGAGCGAGACATGGGTCATGAATGTAGAGCAGCAACGAAGGCTGGAAAGGGTGGAAATGCGAATGGTTCGGTGGATGTGCGGAGTATCGTTGAGAGAGAGGAAGACAAATGATGAATTGCGAAAGATGATGGGAATAGAGCCTGTGATTGATGCTGTGAAAAGGAACAGGTTGAGATGGTTTGGTCATGTGTTGAGGAAGGATGAAAGTGACTGGTTGAGAAGAGTGATGGAAATGAATGTAGAAGGAAGTCGAGGACGGGGAAGACCGAGAAAGACTTGGCTAAAGTTGTTGGAAGAAGAAATGCGGGCAAGGGGGTTAACAAGGAGAGATACAGAAAATAGGGCAAAATGGAGAAGATTGTCATGGGGACCGCAAGGCTAACTCCCGCTCTAGCAGGGAAAAATGGCCTTAAAATGCATGTTGTTGTGTTGCAGTGTCTTTTGGGTGAGCAGGGTATTTTGGGGCTTTTGTGTCTTCAGGGTGTTTTGTTTCCTCTGGGTATTTAAGGGTATTTGGGTCTTCGGGGTCTTTCGGTTCTTTGGGGTATTTTTGGCCTTGTGTCTTTTGGTGAAAAAAAAAAAAGTGAAAAAAAAATCAAAGAAAAAGCAATACAGTGAAGGAAAGAAACTTTATGAGTGCAGGGTGTATGTTCACTTTATTAGCGGTGTGTATGTGGTTCACTTTTCTATTTTTCTTGTTCGCATTATTTCTCTCTTGTTTTGGCTTGTCGTTACACCGTATCCCTGCGCATCGTAAGAGGCGACTAAGGGTTGGCGCCAGGAAGGGCATCCGGCCATAAAAACATTGCCTCAAACAGGGAACCATGATTGTCATGGGGCCCGCAAGGCTAACCCCCGCTCTAGCGGGGAAAAATGGCCTTAAAACGATCATTCATTCATTCATTCATTCAGTGTCTTTTGGGTCTTCAAGGTCTTTTGGGTCTTTGGTGTCTTCAGGGGCTTTTGCGTCTTAAGGGTGTTTTGGTTCCTCTGGGTCTGTAAGGGTATTTGGATATTTTTGTGTGTTCGGGGTGTTTTGGGTCTTTCGGGTCTTCGGGGGGTTTTGGGTTGTTTGGGTCTTTGGTGTCTTCAAGGGCTTTTGGGTCTTTAAGGGTATTTGGGTCTTTGGTGTCTTCAAGGGCTTTTGGGTCTTTGGGGTGTTTTGGGTCTTCGGGGTGTTTTGGGTCTTTGGGGTGTTTTGGGTCTTTGGGGTGTTTTGGGTCTTTGGGGTGTTTTGGGTCTTCGGGGTGTTTTGGGTCTTCGGGGTGTTTTGGGTCTTCGGGGTGTTTTGGGTCTTCGGGGTGTTTTGGGTCTTCGGGGTGTTTTGGGTCTTCGGGGTGTTTTGGGCCTTCGGGGTGTTTTGGGCCTTCGGGGTGTTTTGGGTCTTCGGGGTGTTTTGGGTCTTCGGGGTGTTTTGGGTCTTCGGGGTGTTTTGGGTCTTCGGGGTGTTTTGGATTTTCGGGGTGTTTTGGGTCTTCGGGGTGTTTTGGGTCTTCGGGGTGTTTTGGGTCTTCGGGGTGTTTTGGGTCTTCGGGCGTTTTGGGTCTTCGGGGCGTTTTGGGTCTTCGGGGCGTTTTGGGTCTTTTGTGTGTTTTGGGTCTTTTGTGTGTGTTGGGTCTTCGGGGTGTTTTGTGTCTTCGGGGTGTTTTGGGTCTTCGGGGTGTTTTGGGTCTTCGGGGTGTTTTGGGTCTTCGGGGTGTTTTGGGTCTTCGGGGTGTTTTGGGTCTTTGGGGTGTTTTGGTTCTTTTGTGTGTTTTGGGTCTTTTGTGTGTGTTGGGTCTTCGGGGTGTTTTGTGTCTTCGGGGTGTTTTGGGTCTTCGGGGTGTTTTGGGTCTTCGGGGTGTTTTGGGTCTTCGGGGTGTTTTGGGTCTTCGGGGTGTTTTGGGTCTTCGGGGTGTTTTGGGTCTTTGGGGTGTTTTGGGTCTTCGGGGCGTTTTGGGTCTTCGGGGCGTTTTGGGTCTTCGGGGCGTTTTGGGTCTTCGGGGCGTTTTGGGTCTTCGGGGCTGTTGTGGAAAACCAATCAGGTCCACACAACTTTAGTCCAACTGGTGGTTTAATTCCATTTAGATCATGACATCATCCTGTAATGCAGGAAATGCAATAAGCATAAGAAGTGGCATCACATGGGACCATTCATCTATCTATAATTCCAGTAATCTCTGTCTGTCTGTCTGTACGTCTGTACGTTTGTCTGTGACCGCTGTTTCTCGACAACCACGGGTCCGATATACTTTTAACTTGCCAGGTATATTGCTGGGGACCCGAGGATGTGCCTTTTCAAGGTTTCATATTAATCGGACAATTACTTACCGAGCTATGTCCAAAAAACGATTCAACCAATCAGAGAGCAGCGAACGATCGCGTGTGCCGAACGTGGCGGGCACACTCTGCCTCGGATGGCACATTTGAGAGCGTATTCATTTATTTCACGTTTGCAAACTATGTTGGCGTTAAACTATGTTTTACAACTAATAAAAACGAATTTGCGATTCATTCGCTTTCCTGCGCGTTTGTGTACGCGATGGCGATTTCTTTACCAAACTCCGGAAGCCGTTCGCTTTGGACCGAACCATTGCATGTAAATAGAGGGGGGGGATTGTCACCACTCGCAAGCCGTTCGCTTTGGACCAAACCATTTCATGTAAATAGAGGGGGGGGATATAATTTTAGATATATATATATAGTACGGGCATGCCCTAGTAACATTCAATGCAAGCAAGCTTGATATTCTATGCTGGCGTACCGTTAGTGAGTCTACCAGATGTAACGTGTCACAGGAGAAGTCTCGGAGCACCGTCCGCAGCAGCAGGTCTTATAGTCGCGCCCCTAGCGGTGTCGACGAGCAGCGAGCATCACCCCGGGTTCAGTACGAATACGATTTCACTGCATTCTCCATCCCCCCCCCCCCCCCCCCCCCCCCGTTAGAATTATACGGTAGAGCGAGCGTCAGCACAAACAGGGTGCGGAACAGGGTATCAGTCGACCCAACCGTATCGGGCCGGGCGGCGAATTTCTCTGCCAGCACGTGTCCGAAATTCCCCGGGTACGGCATCACGTATCCCAGTGTCCCCGGCGTCGGAGGCGCCACCAGGGTCGGGTGATGAAGGGGGTAACGCCAAGTCGTCGGGCCCTGGTAGACTCGGTGAGGGGAGGGTCGGTAGACTTTCGGCGATGGGAGCGTCGGGAGAGTCCATAGTCTCATAGATGGGTTCGATCGGTTCGTCCGATTCCCTACTCGGGTCGGCGACCCCGCATGGGGCAAGATGACGTACGGAGACGGTAGTCTCACGGCCATCAGCCATCATCACACGAGCATGCTCAGGATTAGCCTGGAGAATCTGCACTTTGTCCACTAGGGGGTCGTACTTGCTCGCGTGAACCGCCCGTTTAAGGTAGGCCGGCCCGGGCCCAGCGAGCCAACTGGGCAAAGACCGTATACACCCCGTGCTCCTGGGGTGGTGGAAAAGTCGCTCATGCGGAGTTTGGTTGGTTGCCGTACACAGGAGAGCCCTGATCGAGTTCAACGCCGCAGGTAGCGACCAAGCCCATTTATCGAGGCCCCGGCCGAGGGTCCGGAGGTTGAGCATGATGGCCCTCCAGATAATCCCGTTGAAGCGTTCGATCTGCCCATTGGCCTGGGGTCTGTATGGCATGGTGTAACTAGAAGCAATGTTATTTTGGAGCAGATAGCCGCGCACCTCCTGAGACAAGAAGACCGCACCCCGGTCGGTATGGACATAGGCCGGGTACCCGAACATTGAGAACAAGTTCTGTAAGCATCGCATCACCGTGGCAGCAGTCATGTCCACGCACGTATAAGCAAAGGGGAATCGCGAGTACTCATCGACGATAGTGAGCAGATAGCGAGAGCTGCTCGACACCGGCAATGGGCCCTTGAAATCCATCGCCAAGCGTTCCCACGGCCTCGTAGCCTTAACCAGAGTCCCCATGGGTGGGTTATAGAAACGTGGTTTGATTTCCGCGCATATAGCGCAGTCGCGACAGATACGGCGGATATCGTCAATCGAGTATGGGAGATTGCCACGCCGCACAAAATGAGCGAAACGCGTTACGCCCGGATGGCCCGCAGTGGCATGCAGCACACGTAGGCCCTCCAAAGAGGTGATACCCGCGCATGTAGCCGGTCGCGATAAGGCATCGGCGGCCCGGTTATCCTTCCCCGGGCGGTATTTGATGGTGTAACAGAAGTCGGCGAGTTCGATACGCCAGCGAGTGATTTTCTCATTCTTAATGCGCTGGGCGTGTAAGGTGTCGTACATGAACGCAACGCTTTGCTGGTCCGTGATGATTTGGAAGCACCGCCCGAGTAAGTACGGGCGCCATCGCCGAATAGACTCGACGATCGCATACGCTTCCTTTTCGACGGACGAGTGTCTCCGCTCAGCGGTGGTAAGAGTCCGTGAAAAGAAAGCCACCGGACGCCCTCCTTGGGAGAGGGTCGCCGCGATGGCCTGATCCGAGGCATCTCTTTCGAGGACGAAAGATCCGCTCTCGTCGATTGTCGCCACGGCGGCACGGGCGATGTCAGCCTTAAGGCCTTCAAAGGCTGCCAATGCGGCCGGACTCAGTGGGAAGGTGTCGCAGGCCACGAGGGGGCGAAGTTTCGCGGAGAAATTTTGTGCCCATTTGGAGTAATGGGCGAATAGCCCGAGGTCGCGCTTCAGGGACGCCCGATCACAGGGAGGGGCCATGTCGAGCAAAGGTCGCAGACGCTCCTTATCTGGAGCGACAGAGCCATGGGTCATGGTGTACCCCAGAAGATCTATCTTGCGTAGGGAGTATTGGCACTTATCCTCGTTCATAGTTAAGTGATACCTCTGCGCGACCTCAAGGAAGCGCTTCAGATTAGCATCATGGTGCCCTTGGTCATATCCACAAACCGTAAGATTGTCTAGGTAGACGAAAACATCGGTTAAGTGCTCCCTCGCAATGAGGTCATCCATGGCCCTCTGGAAACAAGTGACCCCGTTCGTTACCCCAAAAGGCAATCGAGTAAATTGGTACAACCGCTGCCCCGACTCAAAAGCGGTATAGATACGATCCGCCCTAGACATAGGGATCTGATGGTACGCACTACGGAGATCGAGAGTGCTATAGACCGAATACTGGGACACCTGTTGCACCAGCGCGTCCATCCCCGGAAGGGGGTAGGCATCCAGCTGTGTAAAGCGGTTAATCGTTTGGGAATAGTCGATTACCATGCGTCTGCGGTGGGCCTCGCTTCGCACCACAAAGACCTGGGCTCGCCACGGCGACCTGCTAGGTTCTATGATACCATCTTTCAAGAGCTGAGCCGTTTCGTCCGCAATGAATTGCATGTCTGCGCGAGAATAGCGCCGTTATTTTACCGCGACAGGGGTACAGTCGGAGGTTAGATTGGGGAACAGCGAAAGCGGCTGGATGTCCATTTGCACTAGGGCGCACACCGCAAGCGCGTCCGCCCCCACAACAAGCGTGTCAGGCCCACCAAACTCCATCACCAGACGTCCATGCAGCTTAAGAAAATCGTGTCCTAACAGAATATCAGCACATAAAGCAGGTAAAACCATAAGGTGCACATCAGGAAAAACCCGTCCCTTTAGCACGAGTTTCAATCGGCATTCCCCCTTCGTGCTGAGTCGAAGCCCTGCCGGAGCTCCGGGGCTTGAGCCAGGCCGGACGAGCCTGCTGGGAGTGGGACTGAACCCCCCGAATGGGTCGGACGAGCCTCGCGGGTGGATCCTATGCCAGCAGCAGTTTTGCGGTCGTGGCCGGAGTATTCTTTGTCCATGGGGAATCCATTAATGCCATCAGAGGGCTTTCCCATGCATTCCGGTGTTTCGCGATTCAAAATCTGACAATTTTGATGGGAAAAGGCCTCCGTAGTATTTGAAAACGCCTTTTGACACTTTTGGCAGAAAAAGGCCTCCGTAGTATTCAAAATCGCCTTTTCCGGAGTGAGGGCCACCGTTAGCTCATGACCAACACGAGTAGAACGTACCGTTGGGGCTTGGCGAGGCTCCAAAGCCCCTTGCGTGGCCTGGAGTCTGGTCAAGGACGCGTACTTCGTGCCCGATTGAGGATGAGACTGTGGTGGCTGTCCGGTGACGCCCGCCAAGGTCGTCTGAGCGCCCAGGGGCCCGCAGAGAGGGGCCCTGCCCTTCGAAGCCGGGTAAGGCGCCGGGTTTCGGGCTCGGCTCGTAGGCTCCGCAATGAGCCCATTCAAGGTCGCACGCGGCCGCGAGCCGCGTGCGGTTTTCCTGCACACTTTCGCGTAATGTCCCTTTTGTGAGCACAAATGACATATTGCGTCCCGAGCCGGACACACGGACCGGGAATGACGTGGCCCCCCACAGAAAAAGCAGGCGGCCCCGCGTAAGGCCTTGGGTCTGGCCGTAGCGGCAGCCGTCAGGACTGGGTCTTCCTCCGGAGCATCCCGGAGTTCCGCGAGCAGGGTCCGCGTCCTCGGCGGTAGCACTCTCCGGCCGTGCGTGTAGCGTAGTTCCCGCCAAGAGGCGCGTGCGATCATAGGTGTTCGATTGCATCCGCGCTTCGGTGTATACTTTCCCTTGCTCAAGAGCCGTAGCGAAGGTCAGGCCGGTCTTCTCCAGGAGCTTGAGCCTTAGTTCCTGGGAGGAGACCCCTGCAATATAGGCGTCTAAAAGAAGATCATCCTGAGACTGCGCGGGAGTCCGTGGCTCCCTGATGCTGTCCAGCAAGAGCTGCCGGAGCTCCTGGGCGTAGTGGTCCATCGGCTCGTTGGGTTGCTGACGTCGCGTTAGCAGCAAATATCGTGCATACACCGGGCTCTTTTCCTTTATGTACAGCCGTTTGAGCTCCGCGATCGAGAGGTCGTACGTCGCGAATTGAGCGATGGAATTGTACACCTTGTAGTCGATTTTTGAATGAAGCGTTGCTAGCTTCGCGGCAGCCGTCGGCTCGGTCTCAGGCTCCTCGAAATGATGCTCCAACGTTCTGAGCCAGTGCTTCAGTTGCAATCCACCATCCGGGGCTTGCGGGTCGGCGCAGAATATGGTAACCGCCAGCGTCTTGTTGCCCGCCGCCATGTCGGTAGACTAAATGGAATTAAGTGTTGTGGAAAACCAATCAGGTCCACACAACTTTAGTCCAACTGGTGGTTTAATTCCATTTATATCATGACATCATCCTGTAATGCAGGAAATGCAATAAGCATAAGAAGTGGCATCACATGGGACCATTCATAACATTCAATGCAAGCAAGCTTGATATTCTATGCTGGCGTACCGTTAGCGAGTCTACCAGATGTAACGTGTCACAGGAGAAGTCTCGGAGCACCGTCCGCAGCAGCAGGTCTTATAGTCGCGCCCCTAGCGGTGTCAACGAGCAGCGAGCATCATCCCGGGTTCAGTATGAATACGATTTCACTATAGGGGCGTTTTGGGTCTTCGGGGCGTTTTGGGTCTTCGGGGCGTTTTGGGTCTTCGGGGCGTTTTGGGTCTTCGGGGCGTTTTGGGTCTTCGGGGCGTTTTGGGTCTTTTGTGTGTTTTGGGTCTTTTGTGTGTTTTGGGTCTTTTGTGTGTGTTGGGTCTTCGGGGTGTTTTTGGTCTTCGGGGTGTTTTTGGTCTTTGGGGTGTTTTTGGTCTTTGGGGTGTTTTGGGTCTTCGGGGAAGTGTGGAGTTCCACCTGTGATTCCACCTGTTGATGCCGGTCCGTTTTATGGAATGATGATGTGTTTACATGTACTCCTGTCATGTGTATTGCTGCATGTACTACAATTTGTTGCTCAACAAATTGATTTGAGTGCTTTGATGAATATTAAACTATTTCCTGAACCTAGTGCTCCTGGCTGATATAATTAATTGGTTTTGCTTTGAATTTTATCCATAAGTGTCGAAATATATCAAATAAATGTGTGCTTGCTTTTTAGGAGAACGAAGAGGCAACCCGGATGCTGACGACACAGCAGAGGAGTTTGGAGCGGGACAAGTGGGAAGTTCTACGTCGGGCACAGGATGCCACGGAACGATCGCTGTCTCTGCGTGCCCAGGTTGATCACAAGGAAGGTCGCATCAAGGAGCTGGAGGCAGAGTTGGCCATGGTGAGTCAGGTCCAGACTTGATGGCAATATGTTTGACTTTAGTTCTCGAGAGCTTGATGGTTGACTTGAATTCCAGGTGATTATTTTAATTGTGAGTTTGTTGTGTGTTATGGATTCGTCACTTCTGCTTATGTTTTTATTATATACTTGTAGGATTTTTAGTTTCAGCTAATATTGTTGTTAAGATTTTTGTGTGAAAGAGATGACTAGTAAAAGGTAAAAATAAATGTTTGTGAAGGAAAAAGAGAACACGGCAAAGAGACCGGAAGAAGAGAGATCGATAGGGGCAGAGAGAGGAGGAGAGAGCTGTGAATCACGTCGAGGCTGCTAGCGGACTTGTTTTTATATATTGGTCGCGAATGAGTTGAGGTTTCCCATGAAAGGGATTGCGCAACATCGTCATATATTGCGAATGCAATTAAACCTGCGTCTTAGGTTTTATCACCAAGTGTGAGTCATTGTTGGAGAAATCAAGCGCCTCCATTACGGGCCGATACACCATTTTGTCCTCGAAGAAGAAGAGGCTGTCCACTTGGTGCATCTTGTTTTGCCGTTGGGATTTCCATATCGACCTCATCGTGTTGATTGCCGTTGGTTTACCTATCGGCTCAATTCCCATATCGACCTCTCACCTCTTAATACAATTACTTGTTTTGTTCTACAATTGCATTGGTGTGGTTTTACCATGGTTTATTAGAAAACGCAAAATAACAAATCTTTCTGCCATGTTCCCGCTCCAGACTCGGAGGTGCACCGTAACCGGGGTTTGGGGAGGTAACACATAAGATGTGCAACCAAAATAATATTGATTGGTTTATTTTATTTTTTTAAACAATGATTTAGGCTCCTGGGAGAAGCTAAATACCAAAGAAAATAGCAGGCTTACAAACTAGCATAAGGTATCTGGTGACGTGTGGGGGGCAGAGGGGTCGAATTATGGACATACACAAAGAAAAAAAGGAGGAATAACAAAATGAGTAACAATGGCCTGGCGAGGAACGGAATGGGAAAGAATCATATGTTGAAGATTATGTCCATGGATGCACACTTTTTAGGGATGCACAGCGTGTTTGAAAGACTGAAGTAAGGCCAATGCAACGGACACAGGAAGAGGCACACTCTCATCATGATCCCCTTCAAATTGACCTCCTCTTGCTGCATCAGGAACTCTCTCATCTCGACTTTCTGCACCACTCTCCATATTGTCTTTTCGCAGGTGCGAAGCCAAATTGAGAGAGTCTTTTCTGACTCATTCGTCTGATTTATCTCAATTGATCTAGCCTGGCTCTAATTTGGTACAATTTATTATTACGGGTTATTACTATGGAGGTGTGTCTTAATTGATATAATTGTATATTTAATATCTCTCTGTAGGTTGACTTTCAGAAATGTTTCATTCCACTGTCATTATGATCAAATTAAGTTTAATTATCCATTACCACAGACCAATGGCCCACTAAATATTTGCAGGTGCCTTCTGCTCGTATGCTTCATTTTCACCCCTGTCATATACAGAATACCTCCAATTTGCATATTTTGAATAAATAAAATAAACTGCACAAAACCAAAATGAGAGAACGATGTAAGCCTGTGATTGTTGTTTACATTATTGAACATAACTCTGAGTCAAGACTGCCCCACTCCCAGAACACGATGTATGACTCATTATTCAGACTAGTCTGCATTGGTATTATTATCGCTGACTGATATAGGCCTTCTCATGTACCATTCTAGTGATAAAATATTCTCAATCCCATGGCATCCAAGATTCATCATATGAACATGCGTCATTTTGGAGAGCTCACAGATGCTCATCAATTTGTGAATTGTAATTAACCAATAGTACCTTAAAGTTTGGTGGTATTTCATCATATGAAGTGGATTTCAAAAACCTTGTTGCTCCTGTAAATCTGGGGTCAAAATTGATGTTCATGATGTGATTTTCCCAACCAGACATCCAAAACCAAACCACTTGTAAAATTTGGGTGCCTGATGCTAAAATTAGGTGCCATGTTAATGTCGAGTCCTGGACTTTGACTCGAGTCGGACTTGAGTCACAAATTTTGTGACTTGCGACGACTTCAAACGAAGCCTTGAAGACTTGAGATTTGAGCTTGTAGACTTGTTGACAATGGCGATGAATAAATGAACACTATATCAAAATAAATATATCTCGAAATGTGATGTGTTTGTGAAGCCCGGTGTTGGCTTAGCTGTTAGGGTGCTGGCTTAGGATCCTGGGTTTGAATCCCGGTCGATCGCTGAATTAACGCCAGAGGGGTTGACTCAGCCTGTCATCCTTCCGAGGTCGGCAAATTGAGTACCAGCTCACTGGTAATTCCCTGTGTGTCGCAAGAGGCGACTAACAGGGTTGGCGGCAGGAAGGGCATCCGGCCATAAAACATTGCTTCAAAAAGGGGACCACGGTGCCCAAAAAAGGCCAACCCCTGCTCTGCAGGGAAAATGGCCTCTAAAAGGTGGTTGTTTCTTCTAAATGTGATGTGTTTGTGACTAATTTCCATTCGATGTATGGTAGGATGTGATTATATTTATAAAGAAAGACCACCGAAGTCGCACACCAAAGGGAGCATGAGCTCGGTAAATAGATTCGGTCCGAGCTGAGAATAGGTATTAGTTGTGCAGCATTCAAAGTGTCGCTGAACTCCGAACCTCCAATCGTACATACATGTGTCTTGTGGAGTAAAAGGAGGTAAATTACCAAGAAAAGCAAGAAAAAGGATTTTTCATTACATGGATTCTACATCCTTGGATTGACAACCAGGCATGTATGCCATTCGACATACGTATCGAGTTATTGCTACTGTTCGGTTCAGATCAGACCCATTTAACTTCTTCCTTGGTTTTTTTTTTTTTTTTTTTTTTTTTAGGTTGCGTTTTTTATGGTTTGTAATATAACTAAAATAAACAAACAAACACACACGCAATGGTTTGAGCTTTGAATGGGTGTTCACACCATTGCACCGTCAAGACTGAGCGTCACTGCGTAGCTTGTTGCTGCTCTCTGCGCATGCCTGCTTCAATTCGTTATCTGCAGCATGGCGTAGATTCCGAGGATGATCTTATTTGCTTAATTTTGATCTATTTGCTTAATTTTGATCTTATTCCGTCCGAGGGTGACCACCGAGTCTGGTCAATGTGTTTGAACTAAAGCAATGAAACTGTCATTTTTATTTTTTCCATGTCATTTATTTTACAGAGTACACATGCCCAAAAAATCATGAAACTCATAAACAACCAGCTCATGACTTGTGTGAACCTTTTGTACTATAGGCTTACACGTAACCAAGGTCTATGATGTATTACGTTATGACGTGACACTTTTTTTTTTTTTGTATACAGACTTTCTTCCGGATATACAGACTTTTTGTATGCAGATTTTTTGACACTTTTGTCCACAGACTTTTTGTCGAGGCTCGTGTAAAATCTAAAACTTAACTTGAGACGACCTCAAGGACTTGAGACTTGACTTGAGACGTGCCCTCAAAGACTTGAGATATGCGCTCAAAGACTTGAGACTTGCCTCCAAAGACTTGAGACTTGCCTCCAAAGACTTGAGACTTGCCCTCAAAGACTTGAGACGTGTCCTCAAAAACTTGAGACGTGTCCTCAAATACTTGAGACGTGTCCTCAAATACTTGAGACGTGTCCTCAAATACTTGAGACGTGTCCTCAAATACTTGAGACGTGTCCTCAAATGCTTGAGACGTGTCCTCAAATACTTGAGACGTGTCCTCAAATACTTGAGACGTGTCCTCAAATACTTGAGACGTGTCCTCAAATACTTGAGACGTGTCCTCAAATACTTGAGACGTGTCCTCAAATACTTGAGACGTGTCCTCAAATACTTGAGACGTGTCCTCAGATACTTGAGACGTGTCCTCAGATACTTGAGACGTGTCCTCAGATACTTGAGACGTGTCCTCAGATACTTGAGACGTGTCCTCAGATACTTGAGACGTGTCCTCAGATACTTGAGACGTGTCCTCAGATACTTGAGACGTGTCCTCAGATACTTGAGACGTGTCCTCAGATACTTGAGACGTGTCCTCAGATACTTGAGACGTGTCCTCAGATACTTGAGACGTGTCCTCAAATACTTGAGACGTGTCCTCATATACTTGAGACTTGCCCTAAACGACTTGAGACTTGACTTGAGACTTGGCACAGGTGACTTGTTGACATCTCTCTGCCTGTCAACAATTCTAACTTGAAATTGTTGTTGGTTATGAATGATTGTATTGATGAGGCTCATGGGCTTGCATCAAACAAAATCCCTTCCATATTACAACACCTATCTCAACACTGTTCACTTTTGTCTCGCAGCTGTCGGCACACGTTTTGAAAGCCAGTGCAATCAACAGCAGATGCGTTTTGGCATCTCACACCTGATGCTCACATTTCTAAACCTCCACAATCATGCATAACACAAGATTGTCGACCTGCCATTCTGGCACACTGCTGCAGGCTTTGGGCCATTCTTGTTTTAATTGGTTTGCTTCCACCCTTCCAGCTCCACTCCTTTTTAACACCACGTAGTTGGCGAGCCATTCAAATGCAAAACACGTCTTTTCTCAGCGGCTGCTTGCACGTGAATTATAGCTGGAGGAAGTTGAGAGGATGTTAAACAAAACAACTTTTTCTTTTATTTATTTTCTTCCCTGTTGAATGCATTGTTGGTTGTTGCTAAGGTACTGTTTAAATTGCATACAGCGTGAACTTGAGGATAGGATTTTTTTTTCAACAATAGCGATGAAAAAAAACGACATATTTCATGGAACAGCCACCAGTAGTAATGAAAGGTAGTTGCCGCATTTTTTTTGACAGGAGAAAGAAATGCTGCTGAGTAATAAGTATGCTCCCATCCCTATGTTTGTTATGATCCCAAAACAAGTTATTTATGCTTCAGAAGCTGCGGGTAGTCAGCCAAGCAGAGGCCCCCAAAATAGTTTGATGGCTTTGTTCACAGTGATTACGCACACATACTTTGCCAGGCGCAGACTGTGGAACAGATCATGAACTCCTTGTGGCAAAGTTACAAGTCAAATTGAGAAAGGTGAAAAAAAAACCAAAAGCTCCGACCAGATATGACCATGAAAACCTACCGAAACAATATACAACGAGAATGGCACTCGGTAGAGCGCACATCTCCACCAGGATTAACAGTTTATGATTTGTATCCTATTGATAGGCCGGATCTGGATTCGGACCTGAGCCAAAATCGAACCGGCTTGTTTTTGTCACCTAACCAACTCATCCACCAAGTTTAGTCCGAACTCGTCCATAACCTTTTAAAGTATTACGTGATATCGCTTTTCGCCCGATCTCTCAATGGTGAAGAAATACTTGTAATTTTAAATAATTCTCGTATCCGAATCCATATTCAGATCTTCACCAAAATCTAATCGGTTCTTCCTTGTCACACACATAATCTGTCCACTAAGTTTCGTCTGAATCCGTCCATAACTTTTTTAAACATCCTGGTATATATCGATTTTAGCCCGAGCACTCGAAAACAACAACAGGCATTTTAAGGCCATTTTCCCTGCAAGAGAGGGGGTTAGCCTTGCGGTCCCCATGACAATCTTCTCCATTTTGCCCTATTTTCTGCATCTCCCCTTGTTAACCCCCTTGCCCGCATTTCTTCTTCGACCATCTTTAGCCAAGTCTTTCTCGGTCTTCCCCGTCCTCAACTTCCTTCTACATTCATTTCCATCACTCTTCTCAACCAGTCACTTTCGTCCTTCCTCAACACGTGACCAAACCATCTCAAACTGTTTCTCTTCACAGCATCAATCACAGGCTCTATTCCCATCATCTTTCGCAATTCATCATTTGTCTTCCCCTCTCTCTCTCAACAATACTCCACACATCCACCGAACCATTCGCATTTCCACCCTTTCCAGCCTTCGTTGCTGCTCTATGTTCATTACCCATGTCTCGCTCCCATAAATCATAACACTTCTCACACATACAGCATACACCTTTCCCTTCAGCTTCAATGACACCCCTCCTCGTCAGCACGCCACTCAGTTCCCGAAACTTCTTCCATGCACATCTCACTCGAGCAACCGTTGCCGAGTCTGATCCACCTTCTCCATTCAGCATGTCTCCGAGGTAGCAAAATGTTTTCACACCTTCCAGCTTCACGCCATCTCCAATATCCAACTCAACATTTCCTCCATCTGCAGCTCCCTCTGTGCACACCTTACACTTGAATGTAGCTGCCACACTGGTTAATGACCCTCTCAAACCACTACATTTTTGATGAACCCACTCAGCGCACATTGTACATTGAATGGAATTCACTCCGACACCCTTCCTGCACACAGCACACGTCCACTTCCCAGTTCTTTCCACCTCACCACATGCTTGACCACTTGCCATCACCTTCATTTTTCCGATATTCACCTTCAGACCTTTTGGCTCCATACATTTCTTCCACTTGTTCATCTTCTCCTTCAGTCCATCCATACTTTCTGCAATCAACACCAGATCATCTGCATACAACAACGCCCATGGTAAACACTCCTTTACGTTCTGAGCCAGCACCTCCATCACAGCTACAAATAGTAATGGACTTAGTACCGACCCCTGATGCACTCCCACCTTCACCTCAAACTCACCACTGTTCCCGTCCTTCATCCTTACAGCTGTGCGCGCTCTTTTGTGCATTGCCATCACAACTCTGATCAACCATTCCTCCACTCCGAACTTCCTCAATGCCCATGTCACTACTTCATGTGGAACCCTATCGAACGCTTTCTCCAGATCAACAAACCCAAGAAACAACTTCTTCCTCTTCTCCATGTACTTCTCCTGCAACTGTCAAACAATAAAAAGCGTGTCTGTCGTTCCTCTTCCTGGCATAAATCCAAACTGCATTTCGTCAATCTTCACTTTCTTCCTTATCCTCCTCTCCAACACCCTTTCCAATACCTTCATTCCATGCTCCAATAACTTTATCGCTCGATTCGAGCCACAGTCCAGAGGGTCACCTTTCCCCTTGTATAGAGGGATGAGCGTACTCAGTTCCCAATCCACTGGAATGCGGCCTTCTTTCACCACCAGATTGCAGATCTCTGTCATTCTCTTCACACCCCAATTTCCCGCTGCCTTCAACATATCTCCCACAACTCCCGTCGGCCCTCCCGCTTTTCTACTCTTCATTGCTTTTATCGCTTCCTCAACTTCCTTCTCGGTTATCTTCTCTGCCGGTCCGAAAACTGGGTTACTCTCGATGTTGCCATCCCATTCATTCTCTGCATTCAACAGTATTTCCATATATCTCTTCCATCTTCCTTTAATTCCACCTGGGTCCACAACGATTTGTCCCACTTCATCCTTCAAGCAACTCACCCCCATCACATCACACCTCTCTTTCGCTATCTGCTTTGCAATCCTGAATACCGCTCTCTGACCCTCTTACAAATCCAAGCGTTCTCCGAACATTTTCCGACATGCCTCCTGCGCCTTTGCTACCTCTTTCTTTGCAGCCTTCTTGGCTGCCTTATAACTTTCATGTTCTGCCTTTTCTGCCCCCGTACTCTTCGCCTTCTGCCATTCCTTGAACTTCTTCCTCTTCTCGTCAATCTTCTTTCCAACTTTATCATCCCACCACCATGTTTCCGAGTGCCTTGGTGGTCCTTTTGTCCATCCACGTACCTCACCAACGGGTCCCAATAGACTATCTTTCATTGACATCCAACCACTTTCAAGCTCAACCACATCATCCTCTACCATACTCAGCCTCTCTTTTAATGCCGCCCTCACTGTCACCTCTTTCAACCTCCACACCTTCATTCTCGGTTGGTACTTCACCCGCCGAGCTCTCCTCGCACCTTTCACCCTTATGTCGCAGACAACCAAGTGGTGCTGTGAAACAGCCTCCTCCCCTGGGATCACCTTTGTGTCCCGGAGGTGATCCCTATCTCGCCTACGCACCAGCAGGTAGTCAACGGTTGTCGTCGACCCACCTGACGTGTATGTAACAAGCTTATTATCCTCTTTCTGGAACTGAGTATTACAAATCAACAAATCAGCTCCATCAGCAAACTCCAAAATCCTTTCACCTTCTCCATTGCTCACACCATATCCGTAACCCCCATTAACTCCCTCAAAACCGTCCATACTCCTTCCCACATGTCCATTTCGGTCTCCTCCTACCACAACTTCCTCATCTTTCACGTTTTCCATCAGCTTCTCTATCGCACACCAGAACTTGTCATTATCTTCATCGCTCCGACCAACCTGCGGAGCATATCCGAGATGACGTTCACCGAGAGCTTTCCAATCATCATTTTCACCATCATCAACCTTTCTCTCACTCTGGTCACACTCACCACACTGTCTACAAACTCCTCAGAAAACAGGACACCAACACCAACAACATCCCCAGCACTCAATGGTGAAGAATTGCTTTCAAAATCTCTGATCCGGATCCAGATCTGGATCTTCACCAAAATTGAATCGATTCTTCCTTCTCACACACCCAACCTCTCCACCAAGTTTCGTCCAAATCCGTCCACAACTTTTTGAGATATCCTGCTATGTATAGTTTTTGGCCCTATTTCCCAATGGTGAAGAATCACTTTAATAATTCTACTAGCTGGATCCGAATCCGGATCTTCACCAAAATTTAATCATTTTGTCCTTGGCACATACGCTACCTCTCCGCCAAATTTCTTCCGAATCGATATACAACTTTTTGAGATATCCTGTTCACAAACAGACAGACAAGGGTGAAAACATAACGTCCATCCACCTCTGCTGGCGGAGGTAATAAAGGTTTTTAAAAAACGTTTTGCAGCGCTGGACCTAGTTGACAGAATGCCAGACGAAGTGTGGAATGAGGTTGAAGGTATTGTAAACGAAGAAGCCAAAAACAACCTTCCAAAAGCAAGCAGAAGATCAAATGCCTGTCAGAAGAGGCAAAAAATATGATAGACAGAAGAAGAGAAATGAAAACCAAAGGCACATCAGGAGAGGCCATTAAACAGCCAAGGACATGCTTGGAAAGAGATATTTTTAAAGCGGCGTACACAGAGATAGAAAGTGACAACAGAGCGGGGGAAACAAGATCTTTTCATAAAGATCAGGGAGATCACAGGAAAGTTTAGGTCGAGGATTGGGGTCATTTCGAGTAGAACAGGAAAAGATGTGACAGAAGAAGCAGGTGAAAGAAAGAAGGATGGACGGACTATACCGGAACTCTATACAAACGAGATAACAATATGATTGCAACCTTTGCAGAAAGAGAATATGAGTGAGAACCAATACTGATGCAATGTGAGGTATGAAAGAGCTGGGAAATTGAAAAGCAGCAGGTGCACTAGAAAAGCAATAAAGTGAGTGCAGAATGTTGAGGAGAAATTGATAGACGGTTAGCATTGGCTAGAACAGCAATGACAGGATCGAAAAAGATCTGGAAAGACAAAGATGTGGAAACCAAGAGGAGGCTGTTGAATGGTCTGGCATCTCCATTGGTAATGTATGGTTGTGAGTCATAGACAGTGAAAAAGAAAGGAAGAAGACTGACAGTTTTAAATTGTGGTGTTGGAGACTAATGTGAAAAATTCCATGGACTGGAAGAAGAATTAGAACAGCACTCGGTAGATGTAGAGCATGCCTCCGCTAACCCGTGCAGTTTACCTTTTGCGTCCCACTGATGGGCCGGATCTGGATTCGGGCCTGAGCCAAAATCGAATCTGCTTGTTCTTGTCACCTCACCTACTCATCCACATAGCTTTGCCGTAACTCATCCACAAGTTTTTCCCTTCATATTGATTTTGGCCCTATATCTCAATGATGAAGAATCATTTTTTTAAATTTTTTTAATCCTCGTCTCTGTATCCGGATTCGGATCTTCACCAAAATCTAATCAATTCGTCCCTGTTACATACCCAGCCTGTACACTAAATTGCGTCCGAATCCGTCCACAACATTTTGAGATATCTTGCTCACAAACAAACAAACAGACAAATGAAAAATCGGTCAGAGACCGAGGACTTGCCGGAATGTACTCTTTTATCGGCCATTTAAGACAAATATGGCGTCCGAACCACGTGACCTATGATGTCATTATTAACATATTTTATTCCCCATGGAGAGTTCTTTACAATGAGCCATGTCTCAATTTTTTCTATTCAGCACTTTCAGAGATATGGAGGTGCACAATTTTTCGGTTTTTCCAAGATGGCGGCCGAACCACGTGACATATGACGTCATCATTAACATATTTTATTCCCCATTGAGAGTTCTTTGCAATGAGCCATGTCTCAATTTTTTCCATTCTGCACTTTTGGAGATATAGTGGTGCAAAGTTTTCCCATTTTTCCAAGATGGCGGCCGAACCACGTGACCGATGCCATCATCATTAACATATTTTATTCCCCATGGAGAGTTCTTTACAATGAGCCATGTCTCAATTTTTTCTGTTCAGCACTTTTGGAGATTTTGTGGTGCAAAGTTTTGCCGTTTTTCCAAGATGGCGGCCGACCACGTGACTGATGACGTCATCATTAACATATTTTATTCCCCATGGAGAGTTCTTTACAATGAGCCATGTCTCAATTATTTCTGTTCAGCACTTTTGGAGATATAGTGGTGCAAAGTTTTGCCGTTTTTCCAAGATGGCGGCCGACCACGTGACATATGACGTCATCATTAACATATTTTATTCCCCATGGAGAGTTCTTTCCAATGAGCCATGTCTCAATTTTTTCTGTTCAGCACTTTTGGAGATATAGTGGCGCAACGATTTGCCGTTTTTCCAAGATGGCGACCGAACCACGTGACTGATGACGTCATCATTTACATATTTTATTCCCCATGGAGAGTTCTTTACAATGAGCCATGTCTCAATTTTTTCTGTTCAGTACTTTCGGAGATATAGAGGTGCAAATTTATTCGGTTTTTCCAAGATGGCGGCCGAACCACGTCACCGATGACGTCATCATTGGGGCACAGTATATTAGAGGGCAAGACCATTATGTGTGCAAAGTTTGGCGATTCTCCGTGCAACGGTGTAGACGCAGTGCTGCAAACAGACAAACAGACAAACAGACAAACAGACAAACAGACAAACAGACAAACAGACAAACAAACGAACAGATCAACATACTTGCCGGAAAATTTTTCCGGCAAGTAATGAAAAATCGGTCAGAGACCGAGGACTTGCCGGAATTTACTTTTTTATCGGCCATTTAGGACAAATATGGCGGCCGAACCACGTGACCGATGATGTCATCATGAACATATTTTATTCCCCATGGAGAGTTCTTTACAATGAGTCACGTCTCAATTTTTTCTATTCAGCACTTTGGGAGATATGGAGGTGGTAGGTTTTTCGGTTTTTCCAAGATGGCGGCCGAACTACGTAACTGATGACGTCATCATTAACATATTTTATTCCCCATCAAGAGTTCTTTACAATGAGCCATGTCTCAATTTTTTCTATTCAGTACTTTCAGAGATATGGAGGTGCAAAGTTTTTAGGTTTTTCCAAGATGGCGGCCGAACCACGTGACTGATGACGTCATCATTAACCTATTTTATTCCCCATGGAGAGTTCTTTACAATGAGCCATGTCTCAATTTTTTCTGTTCAGCACTTTCGGAGATATAGAGTTGCAAACTTTTTCCAAGATGGCGGCCGAACCACGTGACACATGACGTCATCACTAACATTTTATTCCCCATGGAGAGTTCTTTACAATGAGCTCAATTTTTTCTGTTCAGCACTTTTGGAGATATAGTGGTGCAAAATTTTGCCATTTTCCAAGATGGCGGCCGAACCACGTGACTGATGACGTCATCATTAACATATTTTATTACCCATGGAGAGTTCTTTACAATGAGCCATGTCTCAATTTTTTCTGTTCAGCACTTTTGGAGATATAGCGGTGCAAAGTTTTGCCGTTTTTCCAAGATGGCGGCCGACCACGTGACATATGACATCATCATTAACATATTTTATTCCGCATGGCGAGTTCTTTACAATGAGCCATGTCTCAATTTTTTCTGTTCAGCACTTTTGGAGATTTCGTGGTGCAAAGTTTTGCCGTTTTTCCAAGATGGCGGCCGACCACGTGACTGATGATGTCATCATTAACATATTTTATTCCCCATGGAGAGTTCTTTACAATGAGCCATGTCTCAATTTTTTCTGTTCAGTACTTTCGGAGATATAGAAGTGCAAAGTTTTTCGGTTTTTCCAAGATGGCGGCCGAACCACGTCACCGATGACGTCATCAATTGGGCACAGTCTATTCCAGGGCAAGACCAATATGTGTGCAAAGTTTGGCGATTCTACGTGCAACGGTGTAGACGCAGTGCTGCAAACAGACAAACAGACAAACAGACAAACAGACAAACAGACAAACGAACAGATCAACATACTTGCCGGAAAATTTTTCCGGCAAGTAACAAACGAGGGGGAATACATAACCTCCATACTCCTTTGGTGATGGAGGTAACAAACAAACATCAGTGCTTGAATAAATGAGACCATCATGTGCATTAGAAGCACTGTTGCTAAAACAGAAACCATCTTACTTTGGACACATCATGCATGTAGAACACAAAAGTCTGGATAAATCAATAATGCTAGGTATGGTTGAGGGAAGAAGAAGAAGAAGAAGAGGCAGACCTTGTATGTGCTGGATGAATTCGCTGCCTTCCCTTCTCCGCTCACGCTGCCTTACATTTCCCTGCCCTTGTGCTGCTTTTGTTCTCCCCACTCACCTCTCCTTCCCCCTCTCTCTCCCCTCCACTGCCCCTACCCTCCGTCTCTCCCACACCAATTTCTCCCTACCCCACTACTCTTCCTCCCCAAACTCTTTGTCTCTCAGGCACCCCTCTTTAGGGGGGGGGGGCCTCAAATTTTAAACGTGTTTTTTTTTTTTTTTTGACATTTCATGATCACACAAATTTTCAAATTATAACCAAAATACAAAATATAATGTCCAGTAAATGATTGTAAATGTTTACTTTCTTTTCTTATTAAACTGTCCATTATTGGGGCACATGGTATTTCTTGCAATATCTTTCAACACAGAGGGCCATTTTTCAGGGCAGACAACACATGCAGAGGCTTTCTCGCCCCGCCGCCCCCAACTCATCCCCCGGTTTTTGTGCAGACGCGACATGGTTTGGTGGGCTTCTCTTTTTTTTTGTGGGTGACAAACATGTGAGGTAGTGAAACGATTCAACTGTTGGCATTGGGATTGGAGTTGCACATCGTCCTTGAACTTGAATATCTGTCACGGTATTTCCCAGCAATGAGTTGTTACATTTTCACAAAACTTCGAGTTTAATTTGTTGCCCTCTATTTTCATTGGGCAGGATGTGAGCATTCAGAAATAATATCTCAATAATGTGAAGGAAGTCTTGTACCATCGTATTGTTATACATAGAGCTGAGTATTACGACATCTGGTCAGATCTGTCTATCCCGGGAATGCCATTGCTGTAGTCGTGGACTATATTGGTTTTCTTTGAAATCTTGTTATTCCGATTCGCACCATCAACCATCTCCAATCGTTGTGCATGTTGTTTATTGTGAGCAGATCCTGTTTTCCTTTTATTTACAAACTATCAATTAGTCTGAGCGCTGCACTTCATGTTCCCTCTTCTTCAACCTTTTCTGAACCACATCTTTTGGATTTTCTTTACGGTCAAACCGGAGAAACTTTCTGGGAAAACCACATTTCCAAGCTGGCCTCCAAAGCCAGTCGCCGACTGGGCATCCTCCATCGTGCGAAGTCCTTCCTTGGCACACCTGAGCTCCTCACCACATACAAGGCTTTCATCCGCAGCTCTATGGAATAATGCTCTCCCCTCTGGGCCGGTGCTCCTGCCTCACACCTAGCTCGGCTTCACGCTGTTGAAACCAAAGCTTTCAGAATCATTGGAATCTCCTGCGATGAAGTTAACTCCGAGGGCCGTTCACTCACTCACCGCAGGCAGGTTGGTGGTCTTTCCGTCTTCTACCGACTCCTCTCCGGCCTTGCTCCTCCAGCTCTCTCTGTGCTCTGTCCCCCAAATATTCCTGTAGGTCGCACAAGATCTGCCAGCAACCCTCTTATGGTTAAACTGCCAAAATCAAGACTCTCTGCACACCTTCACTCTTTCATTCCTCTTTTTCCCGCCTCTGAAACAAAGTCCCTCACTCTCTTCAATCCCTCTCCTCCCTCCAGGTCTTTAAAACAGCTGTTCACCACCATCTCTTACATTCCGTCAAACCTTGATCTTTTCCACCCTTGTTTATTCACCCCAGATCCACTTTTTTGAAATTCAGACTTCTTTCCTGGAAGTCCTTGCAGTTTCCATGTGTTTTATACCTCACCCCCCCCTCCCCCTCTTCCCACACCTCCTCCCCAAAGCCCTCTACCTGTTTGTACTTGTGTGCCTCCCCCTCTCTCCCCATCTTGTCTACCACTCCCCTTATTATATGTTTTATGTGTTCGTGTTTTTTTTCTTGTGATTGATGTTAGCTCTTTCACGAGCCTCGATCTTGTATATAAAAAAAAACAATAACCCGGAGTGTTTCACATATGATGGATGTCCCTGCTCAGTCAGTTTTTTTTTTTTTTGAACTAGTCTCACGGAATTGTAATTATTGATCTGTGTGCAAAACATGACCTCTGTCCAGGTTATTAGCCAACAGCTGCAGCCTTTACAAGTCGGCATCATAATAGAAGCCCGTTCCACAGTACATGCAAATTTTCAGCACCAGACCGTGAGATTCGCATCGTTTATGGAGTTTGATTCCATATTTGTGGCGTTTCTTTTTGATGCACATGCTGTCGAAACGAGCGCATGCCAAGCCAAAGTACCACAGACTCGCCGTTGCACAAATCCCTCCCTGGAGAGTAATTATGAATCAATTAATGATTAAAGTGATCCAGGAGAGGTCATACCTTGTATAAACGATCATCTTGAGGTTGGGAATTGTCTCCGAAATGCCGAAAACGTAAGAGCATTTGGAAGCAAACAAACTCCCTCACTCTCTTCAATCCCACTCCTCCCTCCAGGTCTTTAAAACAGCTGTTCACCACCATCTCTTATCTTCCCCCATCCAAAACCTTGATCTTTTCTACCCCCGCTAATTCACCCCAGATACATTTTTTTTTTTGTTTATTCCAACTTCTTTCCTGGAAGTCCTTGCAGTGTTCATATGTTTTATACCTCTCCCACCTCCCCCAAAGCCCTCCCCCTCCCACATTTCTCCCGATGTCTCTGCTCTCAAATGTTGTGTTTGTGTCCTTCCCCCTCTCTCCCCATCTTGTCTGCCGCTCCCCTTATTTTTTGTGTTTTGTGTGTCGGTTTGACTTTTTGTGTGATTAATGTTAGCTCTTTCACGAGCCTCGATGTTGTATACAAAAAAAAAATAAAAAAAAAAATTGTTGAAATTAAGATCAAATAGCTGTATGTTGAAATATGTTGAAAAAGTCAAAACTTTACATGGGGTGTACTTACCTTTTCACGTGACTGTATATATAAAATATTAAAAAAGAAAAGAAAACTCACAAACATTCCACCAAACCTTTACAGAGTGTAATTTATAAACAAACTGAAGGATGCTATTTCGACAAAGAAAACAATATGCAGAGAGCTCGCTTTCCTACACCGATTTAATGCATACGCTGCTCTGTTGTTTAGAAATGCTATTTGCAAAACAAGAAATGTTAATGAGCTCATCAGCACATTATTGAGCAGACATGCTGTTAGATGTTCTGTTCCACAGGATCGTTAATGGATAATTCAAATTACATCATGTGGCATCTTCAATTTTTGTTGCGGCTCATAGCACCACTAAAAATGATGCCTTGTAGAGACTATCGGTACTCCAGTTGTGCTCCAAGGTAGGTAGGTTGTTTTGACCCATGTGAATCAACAAAGCCAGAAACGTTTCATTTCTGCTGTTGATCATCTTCGGAATGGTCTCTGTATCTCGATTTAAGCTGGCGCATATCGGTTTGTTTCTGTGACCATACAACAACAACAACAACAACAACAGGCATTTTAAGGCTATTTTCCATGCTCGAGCGGGGTGTTAGCCTTGTGGTCCCCCCTCCATTTTGCCCTATGTTCTGCATCTCCCCCTGTTAACCCCCTTGCCCGCATTTCTTCTTCCACCACCTTTAGCCAAGTCTTTCTCGGTCTTCCCCATCCTCTACTTCCTTATATATTCATTTCCATCACTCTTCTCAACCAGTCACTTTCATCCTTCCTCAACACATGACCAAACCATCTCAAACTGTTTCTCTTCACAGCATCAATCACAGGCTCTATTCCCATCATCTTTCGCAATTCATCATTTGTCTTCCTCTCTCTCAACGATACTCTGCACATCCACCGAACCATTCGCATTTCCACCCTTTTTTTTTTTTTTTTTTTGTATACAAGATCGAGGCTCGTGAAAGAGCTAACATTAATCACACAGAAAGACAAACCGACACATAAAACATACAACATGGGGAGTGGTAGACAAGATAGGGAGAGGGGGAAGGACACAAACACAACATTTGAGAGCAGGGACATCGAGAGATCTGTGGGAGGGAGAGGGCTTTGGGGGGGGAGGCATGGGAAAGGGGGGGTGGGGGGGTGGGAGAGGTATAAAATATATGGACACTGCAAGGACTTCCAGCAAAGAAGTTGGAATTTCAAACAAAGTTGATCTGGGGTGAATTAGTGGGGGGTAGAAAAGATCAAGGTTTTGGATGGGGGAACATAAGAGATGGTGGTGAACAGCTGTTTTAAATACCTGGAGGGAGGAGTGGGATTGAAGGGAGTGTTTGAGTTTGTTCCAGAGGCGGGAGAAAAGAGGAATGAAAGAGTGAAGGTGAGCAGAGAGCCTAGATTTCGGCAGTTTAACCATCAGAGGGTTGCTGGCAGATCTTGTGCGACCTGGAGGAATATTTGGGGGACGAAGCACAGAGAGAGCTGGGGGAGCAAGGCCGGAGAGGAGTCGGTAGAAGACAGAAAGACCACCTACCTGCCTGCGGTGAGTGAGTGAAAGGCCCTCGGATATAGCTTCATCGCGGGAGATTCCAATGATTCTGAAAGCTTTGGTTTCAACAGCGTGAAGCCGAGCGAGGTGTGAGGCAGGAGCAACAGCCCATAGGGGAGAACAGTATTCCATTGAGCTGTGGATGAAAGCCTTGTATGTGATGAGGAGCTCAGGTGTGCCAAGGAAGGACTTCGCCCGGCGGAGGATGCCCAGTCGGCGACTGGCTTTGGAGGCCAGCTTGGAAATGTGGTTTTCCCAGGAAAGATCATGGCAGATAGTGAGACCCAAAAGCTTGAGCGACAGAACTTCTTGGAGAGGATTGTTGAGAAAGTAGATGGGAGGGTTGTCCAGTCGGTCTTTTCAGAGAGACATAGTAAGAGTGTGAGATTTGTCATGATTGAAAGACTTTCCAGCCTTCGTTGCTGCTCTACATTCATTACCCATGTCTCGCTCCCATAAATCATAACACTTCTCACACATGCAGCATACACCTTTCCCTTCAGCTTCAACGACACTCCCCTCCTCGTCAGCGTGCCACTCAGTTACCGAAACTTGATTTCTTTTGAAAGTTCCCGAAAGGCCAGAAACGTTTCATTTCTGCTGTTGATCATCTTCGGAATGGTCTCCGTTTGTCAATTTAAGCTGGCGCATATCGGTTTGTTTCTGTGACCATGATATAGAGTAATTGTGGAGTCAGAAATAAGTCAAAATAATCACCAGGTGAAGCATCTTGTAGCTGAATTCGAAGACCAGAGTTTTCATTGAAAGCGAAATCAGGTGGATCTTGCACAACATTCGACCAGTTATGTAATTGTACACCAGGGTTCACACCTCCAGCTGCTCCATCTGGTGTTGGAGCATCAGCTGCTCCTCTATCACAAGCCGGGGTAGCAGAACCACATCCACTACCTCTTTACTCCTCGACCACGGGGTCCTCTGGTGTGGACACTGCGAACTGTAGGTCTTCCAGGTACTGCCAGTACTGCGTTTTCATCACTTGAAGAAAACGAGTCTGACAAAACTCTTGGGTTGCCATTGTCACTCAACTGGTTATCACTGCTATATTGTCGTCATTTTGGGCTGAAAAATCACTGTCATCTATGTAGTCCCATCATCAGAGTCCACTGTCGTCATTATCAATCTCCATGAGAAAATTTGCCACTTCATATGCACTTCATCTGCTTTGCTCATGGAATGGTAAAATCTGTAAATGAAGTATATGCACATGCATACTATGAGTCAACGTGTTAAGTCGGCAGTCAACGTGTTAAGGTCATTTTGGTGACCATTTATTTCGAGTTGCTTGCAAAATCGAAGATGTTTCATGCATATTGGTTGGTCTTGTGCGTTATATTGTTTGTCTGTTTGTCTGTCTGTCTGTCTGTCAATCGCCTACAGGTCACAATTTAAAACCAATCTTCACGAAACTTCACGAGATGGTAGAGTTGATCATAAGGAAAAAGCCTATTGATTTTGAGGTCAAAGATCATCCTGAGGTCAAATTTCTAAAATTATCAATTTTCATCCTATTGACTTGAAAATGAAACAGCAATTGCACAGTGCTCCATTGAATTGGGAAACGAACTATTTTAAGGTCAAAAGGTCCAAGGTCAACTCAAGGTCAAACTTCTAAAATCAATTTTCATCTGAACAATCGTCAATTTTCATTCGATTAACCTGAAAATGAAAGAGCAATTGCATGGGACAAAAACATATGGTCGACGCTACGATATCCCTTGGTGCCATTGTTGTGCTAACCTCTTTTGTTTTGTTGCAATTTCATCAAAATGGACAATTTGATGTATGCATGGCAACTTTTTATTTTGGGAGGAGTGTGTTTTGCAAGTATCGTGCTCTGCATGATGTCTTCTTGTTCTTTTGTTGAAATGTCACTTTTGACATTCAGCATGTGTTGTTACTTCAACTTAGGACAGGTTTGATAATTTTCTAAGCTAAATGATCCTGCAGCTTAATTAAGCCTGTTTAGTTTTTAAGTATATGACAAAGCAATTTCTGCATTTGATGATTTATAGTTTGAACCGTTTCTGAGGATTTCCTCATCCTTATTTTACATCTTTGCAGAACCGCCTGGCTGGAAGAACACTCCATGAGCAAACCAGACATGACAAGAACTCACATGAGAAGGTGAGATATCCTGCAGTCAAATGAGCATTAATAAATCTGCCACTTTGAGTTCAATATTGAGCTTAATTGGGTGGTTGTGAACCAGGTCGCATGGAGGATATTCCATGCTTTGTGTTTGCTATTGGGGCTATCCATAGTTCATCCCTCGATGTGAGCATCAGTTGGCGGCACACTTGCGTGGTGTGCAACAAATAACATTGAACATGATGGAAACAGATTATGCTGAACATAGGAAATTGTATTGCTGCAGTTATTGACAAAAGCTGGAGTTTCCTTTCTGATGGCCTACTTTCATTTGGCCTGTTGGTGTTCCCATCTGAATCCTTTCCTCATATTAGAGAATACAGGTTCAAATGCCATCTACAATATTTTCTAATAATGTAACCTCACACTTTATAAAGGGAAGATAAGGAGAAGAAGAAGAAGAATGTGATTGTAATCCGTGTGTGTGATGTATGTTTGTGTACAGCACCTCCATAAGCCTTGCATCATGATTAAAAAAGTAGAGAAGTGAATCAATTTGTACAAAATTTTAAAGACCACTTAAGTTGTGATTGTCTACCGCCCCTTCGACAAATATCAGAGACGGGGGACATTAAATGAGCTCTGTCCGACCAACCGATCATCCGTCCACGTACTTTTGTCTACGCGATATTTCAAAAATGGTTTAACATTTCACTTCAATATTGCACATATATTTTCCTCATGACGTCATCTCAACCTGATTGGATCAGGGATGTGATTGGCTTAATTATATTGCCATGGCAACCATCTCAGTAGCTTGTCTGGTGTTTGTGATATTTCAAAAACTGTTCAAGATTTAGCTTCCATAATTACAAAGATTCCTCGTCCTCCCCAAAACGGGTGAGGGAGGGTGAGACCGAGGGTATCAGCTCCTTACACTTTTCTTTCAAACCTAAGAATGCAATGAATCCCAAACAAAATCAATGTGAAATGTTTCTGTAATTTCCATGGTGACCTTCAGGTTCCATGTGTCAGGGCTTCGAGTAAAATTGCTTATTCTATTAGAATTTTTATTCTACATAAAAGTTCCATTTCAGGCATATAAAGTGACATGCTTTGCATTGTTATAATGAAAGTCAAATTGCTGACAAAGATATGATTCTGTTACGTGGTCTTCCCGGTGATTACCTGGTCTCGGTGACCCCCGGACCGTGAGAGGAACTCCGCCAGAAAGATCTATTAGTTATGCGCGTTCGTAACGCAATCAATATGAATTCCAATCAATAAGAAACCCCACACCAAGGATCCGGAATAATCAAGGATATAATCCCCGAGCAATCAACAACCATCAACCATCAGCAATCAATCTTACAAAGATGTAAACCCATCTACAGTAACTCTAAGATGGCCATCTTATACATTCCTCACGTGAGCCCCACTCCCGACTCCCTCCATGGTCAATGTCTCTCTCAATGTCTCCGTACTCCTGTAGTTCGATCTCCGCACGTGGGCGGTTGAACGGACCCTTCCTGACGTGCTTCCACCGGGCACGTCCCGTACCGGGAACAACGGCTGCAGCACACACCTCCTGGCCCAGCAAAGCGGGCAAAGCAACACGCGGCTTGCCCAGCGCACGAGGCCCAAGGGGCGACCCGTACGCGGCCTTGTAGACGGTGAAGCGAACTGTGCCGGACGCTTGGTTCCGTGCACGAACCCACAGTGACTTGACGTGTCAAAGGGTAGTTACACGTCCCGGTAACTCCTCTCGCCAGACGGGCTGTTAAACGCCGATTCTCTTACGTTGCTCAATAGCGATACCGCTCGCGTCCGAGCTCGGCGAGGAAAAAGAAGAATCGTCGCTTCTCCAGGACCTCGTGTCTTTTTCCTTCCGTTTCCGGTCTCCTTTTTCCCAGAAGGGCTCCTGACCCTTTAATCACAACAACCTTTAATCGACTACACATTGATAAGCAAAGACCTGAATAGTAATTCACATGAATTCGTAACACTCCCCCCCTTCAAGAAAGAAAGTTTGAACCCAGCGAAAACTTTCTTTGCCGGCCAACTTGGATAAACAAACCAGATAACTCACCCCCCCCCCCCCCCCCAAATCATCAGTTTCCCCCGGGCACAGTCATCACTTAAAGATAAAGCAACAATATTTCACCCAATCCCCTAGATTAATTCCCTCTGGACCAAGCGTCCACCACTTCTGGTTTCTCTTGAATGACGGTTAAGAGGTGGTGACCAAAGCCCCAAAGTTAAACCTCTCGATAGCACTTTTTCGGGAGGCCCAGCTGAGTATTCCCTACATGGACGCCTTAAGGAATATGGAGTTCACGGTTAGTCCGGGGAGGAAAGTTCATTACATGGGACGCCTTTAAGAACGTGGAGTTCACGGTTAGTCCGTGCAGGAAAGTTCACTACCTGGACGCCTTTAAGAACGCGGCGTTCACGGTTAGTCCGTGTAGGAGCCCCGGCTCGGCGGCTCCACCGTATATAGGGCTTCAACTTCTCCAGACTCCTACCAGTTACGGTGGGACCCCTTGTCCCAGCCGTTACCTGACTGGCGGTCTCCTTCTCGGCCAGTGCTCTGACATTCATTCTTTCGGGAGGTGCCGTAACTCTGGGAGCCTCCATAGTAATATCGGCTGCTGCCCACACCAAAACTACCGCCAAGTGGTCCTCTTCTGTAGACCTCTCGACGCCTACGAAATGCCTTCCCTACTGTTATGGTCCGACCCTCCAAATCCTTACCATTCCAATTCTTCTCTGCCTCCCTGGCGTCTCTTGTGCTTGCAAACGTGACAAAGCCGAACCCTCTTGACCGTTGCGTTTCCCTGTCTTTTACCACCCGCACTTCCACCAGCGGCCCATATCTGTTGAAGATAGAGGTCAGAACTTCTTCCTCTGTGTTGAAGTTCAGTCCCCCTACAAATAACTTGGAACTTTTGTCGCCATCCCGAGCTGGTGTGGTGTTATTTTCCCTGCTGTGCTCTTTACCAACCCTCGGGTTACCATAAATTTGCCCCCCGGCCAAATCATTCCCGATAATCACAGATACTCCCTCTACAGGAAGCGTGGCTTGTAAACCGACGGTGACCGGTCCTGACACCAAATCGGATTCCAAATGGATGACATGAAGTGGGGCACTAACACAGCCACCGATCCCTTGTAACCGAACACTATCACCAGTTGCGGTACTCTTTGACAATGGCAAAATGCCTTCAAGCATTAAGGATTGATGGGCTCCTGTGTCCCTCAAAACCCTAACCGGTCTTGGGTTAGTCAAGTCTCCCTTGAGTGAGACCAACCCCTCATAAATAAATGGTTGGTAACTCTTCTGTAGGTGATTTCTTACGCTTGCCATCGCATTCGGAGTGGTAATAATCGGACTCCGCTCTGGGTTTTCCCTTTTCATGAGGTAACAACTGGACATCAAGTGTCCAGGTTTCTTGCAAAAAGCGCAAGTAGGCCCGGAGGAAAAACTCGTGGTCTGCCTCGGGCCCCCCGAAAAATAAGTTTGTCTTGGGCCCGTAGCCCCCTGATTTCGAACCGTTCGGGTATCAGCGTTGTCCCCATAATCATCTCGAGGCCGCCGCCATGTATTGTCGTTCTCCGCACCTGCTGTTCCACACCTCCCCTGCGGAGATCTAGGCGAGGAGTTAGGTTCGTGGACCCCTATCCGGTGTGTTAAGGCATAATCATCGGCCATGGTGGCTGCGTCCCACAACTTCGGTACTTTCTTTTCCTGCAGGTACACTTTGATGTCCTCGTGGACACACTGTTGAAATTCCTCCACCAGCATCAGGTCACGCAATGCTTCAAAGTCATTCCCGACTCCTTTTGACTCACACCACCGATCAAACATGTTTTCTTTCACTCTAGCAAACTCCACATGGGTCTCACTCTCCCTCTTCCTGGCATTCCTGAATTTTTGCCGGTAAGCTTCCGGAACCAACTCATAGGCTTTGAGGATGTGCTTCTTCAATACCTCATAATCTGCACATTGGTCCATTGGTAGCGCCGAATAAATCTCTTGAGCTTTACCCACCAGCACACTTTGCACTAGTATGGTCCAGGCCTCCTCCGGCCAGTTTAACTGTCGAGCCACTTTCTCAAAGTGTGGAAAAAATTGAGTGACTTCCTTTTCACTGAAGGGTGGAACCAGCCTCACATGTCTGCCCACATCCCAGGTGTTCTGGCTAGGTGTCGACCCCGTCAGCAAGGGTGGTACCTCTCCCCGTTCTCTCATTAACTCCAGCTCCTTGAATTTAATTTCTTGCTGAAGCTCCATGTCACGTTCCTTTAATTCCCTTTCCGCTTTTCTCTCCTCTGCTTCGAGGTCCCTTGCAGCTCTCCTCTCCTCTGCTTTTCTCCCTTCTAACCTTTCCTGGAGTTCTCGTTCCACTCTCCTTTCCTCTGCTTGTTTCTCTTCTCTCCTCTCTTCTGCTTTCCTTTCTTCTTCTGCTCTTTCCTTTTCTGCTTTCCTTTCTTCTTCTGCTCTTTCCTTTTCTGCTTTCCTTTCTTCTTCTGCTAACCTTTCCTGGAGTTCTCGTTCCACTCTCCTTTCCTCTGCTTGTTTCTCTTCTCTCCTCTCTTCTGCTTTCCTTTCTTCTTCTTTTAACCTTTCCTGGAGTTCTCGTTCCACTCTCCTTTCCTCTGCTTGTTTCTCTTCTCTCCTCTCTTCTGCTTTCCTTTCTTCTTCTGCTCTTTCCTTTTCTGCTTTCCTTTCTTCTTCTGCTCTTTCCTTTTCTGCATTCCTTTCTTCTTCTGCTCTTTCCTTTTCTGCTTTCCTTTCTTCTTCTTTGATCCGTTCCTGGCTCCGTAATTGCAACTCCAGTTTCCGGAGCTCAACGTCTTCTGGTTCTTCGGGTAGCCACTCCCAGGCTAACTCGTCCCATGTTCCTAATCCCACCATAGATTGTATCACCGTGGTCTGCAACTCTGCCTTCCTCAAATTAGTTCGGACCTCCAAGTTAAAATGTTTGGCCAATTTCAAGAGGGCCGCTTTTAGTAACGCTCGGAACTGTGCCTCACTAGGTGTTACCGCAAAGTTCTGTGCAACAAACGCCATGGTGACTATCGTTAACACCTGTTAACCTTCACCCAAGACTTTACCACAATTTCTCAAAAATTTACCAATTAATAATTAATTAATTAATTTTAATTAATAAAAACTATTATTTTATTATGTTATACAATTTTAAATCCCGGACGTAGACCCAATTGCGAATCCGCAAATCGTAATTTGGACGAGCCCCCAATTCTGTTACGTGGTCCTCCCGGTGACTACCTGGTCTCGGTGACCCCCGGACCGTGAGAGGAACTCCGCCAGAAAGATCTATTAGTTATGCGCGTTCGTAACGCAATCAATATGAATTCCAATCAATAAGAAACCCCACACAAAGGATCCGGAATAATCAAGGATATATTCCCCGAGCAATCAACAACCATCAACCATCAGCAATCAATCTTACAAAGATGTAAACTCATCTACAGTAACTCTAAGATGGCCATCTTATACATTCCTCACGTGAGCCCCACTCCCGACTCCCTCCATGGTCAATGTCTCTCTCAATGTCTTCGTACTCCTGTAGTTCGATCTCCGCACGTGGGCGGTTGAACGGACCCTTCCTGACGTGCTTCCACCGGGCACGTCCCGTACCGGGAACAACGGCTGCAGCGCACACCTCCTGGCCCAGCAAAGCGGGTAAAGCAAAGCGGGCAAAGCAACACGCGGCTTGCCCAGCGCGCGAGGCCCAAGGGGCGACCCGTACGCGGCCTTGTAGATGGTGAGGCGAACTGTGCCGGACGCTTGGTTCCGTGCACGAACCCACAGTGACTTGACGTGTCAAAGGGTAGTTACACGTCCCGGTAACTCCTCTCGCCAGACGGGCTGTTAAACGCCGATTCTCTTACGTTGCTCAATAGCGATACCGCTCGCGTCTGAGCTCGGCGACGAAGAAGAAGAATCGTCACTTCTCCAGGACCTCGTGTCTTTTTCCTTCCGTTTCCGGTCTCCTTTTTCCCAGAAGGGCTCCTGACCCTTTTATCACAACAACCTTTAATCGACTACACATTGATAAGCAAAGACCTGAATAGTAATTCACATGAATTTGTAACAATAGCTAGCTTGTCATATATTATCATCATTATAATGTTTGCAGATGTGAGCTATGAATTATAAAGTTGCTTTGTCTAAAATGGGAACAGCTTATTATGTTGACCTGTATAAAATGATTAAGTTACAAGACTTTTCTACTTGCTCCCAGGTTTAGCAATACTGGGGAAGCACTTGTTGCTTTCAGAAGGAAAATAAAGAACCTTTGCAGAGATTCTCTCCAGGAGGGTAGAAATTGGGAGGAGAGAGAAGGACCGTGGAAGGGGAAGTGGGGATAGCCACGCTCCCCCACCCCCCTCCCCACCCGAGTTGCTGTGTGTGCCATCCTGCATTCTGGTTTACTGAATAAACGTTGGTTTGAAAGACAACTAAGCTTCTCACCACATACAAAGCTTTCAACAATAGCTCGATGGAATACTGCTCTCCCCCTCTGGGCTGGTGCACCTGCCTCACACCTGCCTTACACCTAGCTCGGCTTCACGCGGTTGAATCCAAAGCTTTTAGAATTATTGGTATCTCTCACAATGAAGCTGATTCTGAGGGTCTTTCACTCTCTCACCGCAGGCAGGCTGGCGGTCTTTCTGTCTTCTACCGACTCCTCTCCGGCCTAGCTCCCCCAGCTCTATCTGTGCTCTGTCCCCAAAATATTCCTCCAGGACACACAAGATCTGCCAGCAACCCTCTTCTGGTGAAACTGCCAAAATCAAGACTCTCTATTCACTTTCACTCTTTAATGCCTCTTTTCTCCCGCCTCTGGAACAAACTCCCTCACTCTCCTCAATCGCACTCCTCCCTCTAGGTCTTTAAAACAGCTGTTCACCACCATCTCTTATCTTCCCCCATCCAAAACCTTGATCTTTTCTACCCCCATTAATACACCCCAAATCCACCTCTTTCAATTTCCGTTTTCTTTCCTGAAAGTCTCAGCAGTGTCCATTTGTTTTATACCTTGTACCTCCCCTACCTCCACCCCCTCCTCCCCCAGCCCTCTCCCTTCCACAGATGTACCGACTTTCCTGGTCTCTGCTGTTGTTGTGCTTGTGTGCTTCCCTCTCTCCCCCTCTTGTCTCCTGCTCCCTTTATTATATGTTTTATGTGTTTCTGTTTCTGTTTCTGTTTTTGTTTTAGCTCTTACATGAGCTTCGACTTTGTATGAAAAAAAACATTGTGCCAGGTGGCCATGTCTGTGTCTGGCTGGTACATGCTCCTCATCTGTTCGCATAGCTCTTGAAAATGGGGTCAAGATGAACACTGTTAATGCTAATACTGACTGCTTCATAAGAATCGTGCCAAAACTAATTATCTTAAACGAGAGGTGGGGAACCTAGTCCGAGGGCCATAAGAGCTATTGTACTTTGTTTCTGGCTGGATATTTGCCTGGTAATTTGTGAGTAATTTAAACAGCACATCTGCAGATAAGTAAATAAATCATTCTGACTTCTGACTCTGAATCAACATTGCAATTCTTCATGCTCACCATTATATCAACTACAGCCGATGATAAAACAAAATATTCTCTTATTTCACCGCTTTTTATCTCAAACTGTTCGTTCACTTTTTATGAAGGTAATGGAAATCTTAAATAATTTCAAGTGTTTACGTGTTTGGTACTCTTTCATGGCCGAACTGAACCACATAGAGGCACCATATAGCTTTAGGTATATAAGAATCTGTGCAAGGTTTTAAGCGACTGCATGTTGGCCTCGAAGGCCATTTTGATGCCACCATGCTCACTTTTGTAGGATTGAGACACCCTGGCGGATTCACTCTGCGTCTGAATATTGGCCAGCCTTTCTTTGAGAGCTGCTGTTGCTGGGCCGAGAGTAGCCAATTGTTGAGGATTAGGTAAAGGTTGAAGTATGTTTGAGTTGAGGGTAACTTTCATGGCACTGATTTGTGTGGAGAGATTAGGAGGTGTAAGTGTGGCAAGGTTATCCTCTATTTATTTATTTATTTATTTATTTATTTTTGAAGGGTGGTTAATGCAATCCAACTTTCGTCTCGTGTTTTGTACTTGTTAAAAAAGGATCAATATATCGTGGCTTGATGGATTGAACAAGTCATGCAATTAACTGCAGGAACTATGTATTTATAATTACTCCCGCGAGGGAGTAATGCATTCGATCGTGTGTGTGTGTGTGTGTGTGTGTGTGTGTGTGTGTGTGTGTGTGTGTGTGTGTGTGTGTGTGTGTGTGTGTGTGTGTGTGTGTGTGTGTGTGTGTGTGTGTGTGTGTGTGTGTGTGTGTGTGTGTGTGTGTGTGTTCGTGTGTTCGTGAACAAGATATCTGGAAAAGTTCTGAACGGATTTGGATGAAAGTTGGTGGGAGGATTGCCCTTGGGATAAGGAAGAATTGATTAGTTTTTGGTGAAGCTCAGGATATTATTCCGGATCCAGGAAATTTTTTGAAGGATTGTTTACTATTGGAAGACGGGGCTCATTTTTTTTTAACATTATCTTCTATATATTCTATATTTAACATTGTGATATGAAAATAGTTTTCATATTTGTTGTAAATGTAGTTTAAACTCGTGGTTATGCGTTAGAGCGGTGTATTTTGTTAGCAGCGTCGTCTTCAAGGTTCTTTTTTTTTCTAATAGACATATTCTGTCATTTTAAAACCACCAAAGTGTGTATTCGGATTCCCCGTTTCATAAAATGTATCGTTTGATACGTATAATGCTTTAAAACAGTTTTTTTTTTTGTTGTTTTTTTACCTCAGAAGAGATATCAACATTTACCTCAGCGAATGTCAATGGGGGGGCAAACACTGAGTTTTGAGGCAAACACTGAGTTGTCAGTATTTGATGAACTTATAAAGACTTAGGTGAGTTATAAGTGTGACCAGCATGTGCACGGGATTCTTCCCAGAAGAATGAGTGGTCGCATTAGCTTGTACGACTTAAAATGAGCAAGTTTTGTTTTCACGTTTGGGCCAGTTTTACATGGTGTAACCAACCCTAAGGAATGAAACGAACGTTTTTCCTGGCTTACAATTTTATTTGAAGTCACACATGCCTCAAAATACACTCACTTATATAGAATTGAACGCTGAATCCGAAAATGTAAGTGAAATTGTCTTGTTTTTTTTTTTTTTTTTTTTTTTTTTTTTTACATTATCTTCTATATATTCTAAATATATATCTGTGCAGTGTCTGTCTTGTGTTGTCTTGTCTTGTGTTGTCACTGAACTACTCCCTCAAACTTTTGTGAAATCGTACTATTCCAACTTGACCCACGGCGGGAGTATGCGCTCTACTGAGTGGCGTTCTAGTTATGTATGTAGTCATTGATTAAAAAAGAGAAAGTGCTGTATGTACATGCACATCAAAGGAAAGATAAGGTTTGAAACTCTCGTGTTTCACGAGAAACTCTAGACACGCTGCCTCTAGCAAAAAAACTGCCTCCAGACACGCCAGAGTGGCGTTCTAGTTATGTATATAGTCATTCATTAAAAAAGAGAAAGTGCTGTATGTACATGCACATCAAAGGAAAGATAATTACTTACAAAAATGGAACAGCTGAAGTGAGACAGAATCAACTGACCTTGACAAAATCATTGCCAACTAACTTTTTTTTCTTTTTTTTTTGTATACCAGATCGAGGCTCGTGTAAGAGCTAACATCAATCACAAAAAAAAAAAAAAAACGGACACACAAAACATACAATAAAGGGAGCGGTAGACAATTTAGGGAGAGAGAGGGAAGCACACAAATACAACTGCAGAGAACGGGGACATCGGGAGATCTGTGGGAGGGAGAGGGCTTGGGGGGAGGAGGCATTGGAAGGGGGGATGGGTGGGAGAAGTATAAAACACATGGACACTGCTAGGACTTCCAGGAAGGAAGTCGGTATTTCCAAAAAAGTGGATCTGGGGTGAATTAACGGGGATAGAAAAGATCAAGGTTTTGGATGGGGGTAAGATAAGAGATGGTGGTGAATAGCTGTTTTAAAGACTATAAAATTTATCCGGACTTTAAAGACTGTATCCGGAGCAATGATGGATTCCTTACTATTTCGGAGAGTAATAGTAAGAGTGTGAGATTTGCAGCATTAGTCAGGTTCACGATGTTTTTTCGTTCAAAATCATGGTAGATTAGCAAACCTATACATTTTTGGAAACGTTATTACATGGAAAATCTGAAAATCAATGTTTACATTTGCCAATTCCGACCAATTCGATTCGACCAATTCGACCAATCGACCAATTCCATTCGACCAATTCGACCATTCGACCAATCACTTCGATCGACCATTCGACCAATTCGATTTGCCAATCAATTTGACCGACCTTTGCTTGTGTGGAACGGACTGTGAAAACGATGCGGACTATATTGTCGGATACGACACACAGGACAGTGATGACGAACTCTAAATGGCATATTCTGTAATCGTGTATGTTTGATGCCATTGACTGCCTGTGTATATTTTGTCATTGACTGCCTGTGTAGATGTGAAGTTATACTGACTGCATGTGTATATATGATTTTGCTGACTGCCTGTGTATGTTTGGTGATATGAATTATTGTGACACATTTTGATGTTATTAACTGCCTGTACAAAATGATAACATGTATTTGATTATGCAACTTATTGCGAATATAAAGACAGTATTTTGCAATTCAAAACCTTTGATTCGTGTCTTACCATTCCCCATAGCACTAATTTGATACTTTCATTGGATTCCTTGTCCCTGAAAATATAGGTTTAGTATATTTTTTAAAGTTTTTAGGGTAATTAGAGGCAGAAATAGAACAAAATATGTATTTTACAGTGGCCATTTTGAAAATCCAAAATGGCCGCCATACAGGTATCTCTCCAAATGTAAACATTGATTTTTAGTTTCCTTATGCTATAACCTTTCCAAAAATGTATAGGTTTGCTAATCTACCATGATTTTGAACGAAATATAATTTATTGACATCGTGAACCTGACTCGATTGAAAGACATGTTCCACTTGTTTGACCAGTCTGATTTTGTCCAGGTCTGCAGAGAGTGAGGAGGCTGCAGACTGCCGATCTGAGATATGAGGAATGGAGCGGCAGAGAGTTGAGTCATCAGCAAAGAGATAGAGAGGATTTTCCAGAGAGTCGGAGAGATCATTGATGAAGACCAGAAAAAGCACGGGGCCCAGAACACTGCCTTGGGGAACTCCAGCCTGAACAGGAAGGGGAGATGAGAGAAATCCATTCAGGTCCACACGTTGACTATGACGAGAGAGGAAGTCCGCAAGCCAATCGTGGAGATTTCCATGGATACCATAGGAGGAGAGTTTGGTGAGCAGAGCGGGGTGCCAGACCATATGGAAGGCACGTGATATGTCAAGGGAGACAGCTCTGATTTCCTCTGAGGACCTCCATCCATTGTTCAGACAGCAGAAGCAGCATGTCCAGAGTAGAGTGACCTGGTCTGAAACCAAATTGATGATCAGAGATCAAGCCATTGGAGAAGAGGAAGGATTTGACATCCGGAGCAATGATGGATTCCATGACTCTGCTGATAATTGGGAGCAGGCTGATTGGTCTGTAGTTGCAAGGATCTGTTTTTGCACCTTTTTGTGGAAAGCGGTAATGTTGGCTGATTTCCAACCTGATGGCAGATGACCTTGAGCAAAAGAGAGGGTGAAGAGAATAGAGAGAGGGTGTGAAAGAGCAGGAAAGCAGGATTTTAGGACCCGTGGGCTGATGTCGTTTGTCCAGTTGCAGAATCATCGTCGAGGTTTGACAAAAACTTCTCCACCTTGTCAGTAGAGAAGGACACGGAGTCCAGGAGCAGTTGAGTTCGACTGGGTAAGGTGGGAACAGAGAGAGATGGGTTTGGGACACAAGATTTTAAGGCAAACACTGAGTTGAGGCATTCGGCTTTGTCATGTGCAGTGTCAACTGTGTGGCCATTTGAGGTGAGGGAGGGGATGGAGGGGGAACAAACACCAGAAACAGATTTGACCAGATGCCACCAGGATTTGGAGGAAGGAGACAAGTTTGAGAGTTCAGTCTAGAGAAAGAACCACCTTTAGAGGCCATTTTTCCCTGCAAAGCAGGGGTTGGCCTTTTTTGGGCACCATGGTCCCCCTTTTGAAGCAATGTTTTACGGCCGGATGCCCTTCCTGCCACCAACCCTGTTAGTCGACTCTTGCGACACAAAAGGAATTACCAGTGAACTGGTACTCAATTTGCTGACCTCGGAAGGATGACAGGTTGAGTCAACCCCCCTGGCGTTAATTCAGCGATCGACAAGGATTCGAACCCAGGATCCTAGGATCCCAAGCCGGCACCATGACCACTAAGCCAACACCAGTCTGGAGAGTAGAGAGATATTGTTTCCTGGCTCTACTGAGGGTAGACACACACTAGTTCCAAGCTTGGTTGAAGGAACTGAGATTGCCTTCAGTTGGATTCGCCTTCCATGATGCAAGTTGTTTCAGTGCAACTGCCTCACCACAAGATTCAGTGTACCATGGACGGGAGGAAGGGAATGACAACTGAAGACGAGATGGGATAAATCTGTGCATGAGAGAGAACAGTTTACTTTGGAAAAATTCCCAGGAAGAGTTGATATCGGAGGCAGTACAGATGGGAGACCAGTCCAGATGATTGATAGCTGCTTGAAGACCGTGCCAGTTGGCCTGAATGAAATGTCAGACTCGTCGACACTGAGGAGGCTCTCTGAGAATGGCCAGAGAGATATCCACTTTAACAACCACATGATCAGAAGAACCAATTGGAGCAGAAGAAGAGCAGCATACATTTACAGGGAAGTTTGTCATAACCAAGTCGAGAAGGGAAGATGCTCCGTTGACTGAGATCCGGGTCGGGAAATTGACAGATTGTGTCAGTCTCAATGAGTCGCAGAAGTCCTTTGCTGAGATGCAATGGCTGGTGAGAGGTACCCACACCCAGCCAGCTCGCATGATGACAGTTGAAGTCGCCGCATATGAGGAAGAGAGAGTTGGGATGAGTGGATAGAAGTTGGTCCATGTTGTCAGACAGCGAAATGTAAATGGAGTCATCACTGTTTGGAGGACGGTACAAAACACATATGAACAAAAGGTGGGAGCGGAGAGGAAGCCGAGCCAGAGGTACTCCTGGGGGTAGGGTGGAGAGAGGGCAGTGCAGGGAGAGTGAGGAAGAGAGTTTTTGTTTTACTGATAGAGTTTTAAGAAAAGAATAATAAGAAGAGAGTTTTATAAACTGATATAATTAGTCGAGCATTTACTTCCGATGAGCAGGAAATTGATCATTAAAAGTGTCATTTGGTATTTGAGGCAACATTTTCCCAACATCTATCTGTCGTTTTCAGTTTTACTCAATCCTCTTGTGATAACTTTCTGAAATGAATTTGTTGTGTTAGCAAAGTCTGCAGAGTACGAGGAAGAGGTAAAGAAAGATAAATAAATGACGAGTCAGAAGGAGTAGCCCCATGCCAAGCTTATTTATAGATCTTTAAGAATTAGAATGAAAAGTAGAAGTAACAATTAAAGTATGAAATGCATGTTTCAATATAATATTGATTGCAGTTGGACCTCAACATTAACTCCGTGTCTTCACGGTTCTTAACCTGTGACCTGCTTCTACATTTGTGCTTCGCGTATTTGTTGTTTAGAAATGTACAGTTTATATTGAATTTTTTTTTTTAAGAATATTAGGACTGGTCTCTTATATCCACCGCCACTGATAATAATAATTCAGCTTGGGAATTCTTCCACAGAGACCTGCTCTCTCTTATGCACAGATTCATGCCATCTCTACAATTATCTTACTCATCCTCCTGCTCTAGGTACTCTGAATCCTGTGATGGGGCAGTTGCTTTAACATAAAGTGCATTCTCCTCATGGGAGGCAAATCCAACTCAAGACAACCTCAGATAATTCCACAAAAATCACAACAAGTGTGTCTACTCTCTAGAGAGCCAGAAAACAACAACTATCCAATCTCAAGAATGAGCTTTCAAACTTGTCTCCCTCCTCTAAAACCTTGTGACGCCTTGTCAAGGTTGTGCCTTGTCTGGACGTGCACCCTCTGCCCTCTCCGTGCTTTGTCCCCCTCAGGTATCTGCAGGACGCACGCGGTCCACCTGTAATCCAATCCGAGTGAAACTGCCTAAATCCAGAACCACTGCTCACCTCCACTGATTCATTCCTCCTTTTCCCACCTGTGGAATCACCTTTTATACTCTTGTCAATCCCATTCGTCCCTCCAGATCTTCAAGACAGCTGTTCACCACCATCTCAAGTCATCTCCCATCCAAAATCATTATCTTTTCTACACCTCTCGAATCACTCCCCACGCCTCCCCAAAATGTTGCTTATGTATCCACCTTGTCCACCCTTTGAGGTCTTCCCTACCCCTCATCATTACCTCCATCCCTTGTTTGCCCATTTCCATATATTTTCACCCCTCTGCCCTGCTGTTGGCGTTTCTCATTTCTCCTGCTGTTCCCATTATGTTGTGTCCTGATTTGTTCTGCCATGTCATAGCTCTTCCATATATAGATTCCATATATATTTCTTCCATATATATTTATCTTTCCATATATAGCTTCCATATATACAAACAACAACAACAGGCATTTTAAGGCCATTTTCCCTGCAAGAGCGGGGGTTAGCCTTGCGGCCCCTTGACGATCTTCTCCATTTTGCCCTATTTTCTGCATCTCCCCTTGTTAACCCCCTTGCCCGCATTTCTTCTTCGACCATCTTTAGCCATGTCTTTCTCGGTCTTCCCCATCCTCTACTTCCTTCTACATTTATCTCCATCACCCTTCTCAACCAGTCACTTTCATCCTTCCTCAACACATGACCAAACCATCTCAAACTGCTTCTCTTCACAGCATCCATCACAGGCTCTATTCCCATCATCTTCGCAATGCATCATTTGTCTTCCTCTCTCTCAACGATACTCCACACATCCACCGAACCATTCGCATTTTTTTTTTTTTTTTTTTTTTTTTTTTTTTTTGTATACAAGATCGAGGCTCGTTAAAAGAGCGAACATTAATCACACAGAAAGACAAACCGACACATAAAACATATAACATCGGGAGCGGTAGACAAGATGGGGAGAGAGGGGGAAGGACACAAACACAACATTTGAGAGCAGGGACTGAGAGACATGGAGACATCGAGAGATCTGAGAGAGGGCGAGGGCTTTGGGGGGGGGGGGGGCATGGGAAGGGGGCGGTGGGAGAGGTATAAAACATATGGACACTGCCAGGACTTCCAGGAAAGAAGTTGGAATTTCAAACAAGGTGGATCTGGGGTGAATTAGCGGGGGTAGAAAAGATCAAGGTTTTGGATGGGGGAAGATAAGAGATGGTGGTGAACAGCTGTTTTAAAGACCTGGAGGGAGGAGTGGGATTGAAGGGAGTGAGGGAGTTTGTTCCAGAGGCGGGAGAAAAGAGGAATGAAAGAGTGAAGGTGAGCAGAGAGCCGAGATTTCGGCAGTTTAACCATCAGAGGGTTGCTGGCAGATCTTGTGCGACCTGTAGGAATATTTGGGGGACAGAGCACAGAGAGAGCTGGGGGTGCAAGGCCGGAGAGGAGTCGGTAGAAGACAGAAAGACCACCTACCTGCCTGCGGTGAGTGAGTGAAAGGCCCTCAGAGATAGCTTCATCGCGGGAGATTCCAATAATTCTGAAAGCTTTGGTTTCAACAGCGTGAAGCCGAGCTAGGTGTGAGGCAGGAGCACCGGCCCATAGGGGAGAACAGTATTCCATTGAGCTGCGGATGAAAGCCTTGTATGTGGTGAGGAGCTCAGGTGTGCCGAGGAAGGACTTCGCACGACGGAGGATGCCCAGTCGGCGACTGGCTTTGGAGGCCAGCTTGGAAATGTGGTTTTCCCAAGAAAGATCATGGCAGATAGTGAGACCCAAAATCTTGAGTGACAGAACTTCTTGGAGAGGATTGTTGAGAAAGTAGATGGGAGGGTTGTCCAGTCGATCTTTTCGGAGAGACATAGTAAGAGTGTGAGATTTGTCAGGATTGAAAGACATGTTCCACTTGTTTGACCAGTCTGTGATTTTGTCCAGGTCTTCAGAGAGTGAGGAGGCAGCAGACTGCCGATCTGAGGGAAGAGGAATGGAGCGGCAGAGAGTGGAGTCATCAGCAAAGAGATAGAGAGGATTTTCGAGAGAGTCAGAGAGATCATTGATGAAGACCAGAAAAAGCACGGGGCCCAGAACACTGCCTTGGGGAACTCCAGCCTGAACAGGAAGAGGAGATGAGAGAAACCCATTCAGGGCCACACGTTGACGACGACTAGAGAGGAAGTCCACCAGCCATGCGTGGAGATTTCCATGGATACCAAAGGAGGAGAGTTTGGTGAGCAGAGCGGGGTGCCAGACCGTGTCGAAGGCACGTGATATGTCGAGGGAGACAGCTCTAATTTCCTGTTTGGCATTGAGGACCTCCATCCATTGTTGAGACAGCAGAAGCAGCATGTCCAGAGTAGAGTGACCTGGTCTGAAACCAAATTGATGATCAGAGATCAAGCCATTGGAGAAGAGGAAAGATTTCATATCCGAAGCAATGATGGATTCCATGACTTTGCTGATAATTGGGAGAAGGCTGATTGGTCTGTAGTTGCTAGGATCTGTTTTTGCACCTTTTTTGTGCAAAGCGGTGATGTTGGCTGATTTCCAAGCAGATGGCAGTTGACCTTGAGCAAAAGAGAGGGTGAAGAGAACAGAGAGAGGGTGAGATAGAGCAGCAGAGCAGGATTTTAGGACCCGTGGGCTGATGCCGTCGGGTCCAGTTGCAGAATCAGAGTCGAGGGTTGACAGAAACTTTTCCACCTTGTCAGGAGGAAAGGACACGGAGTCCAGGAGCAGCAGGGTACGACTGGGTATGGTGGGTACAGAGAGGGATGGGTTTGGGACACAAGATTTAGAGGCAAACACAGAGTTGAGGCATTCAGCTTTTTCACGTGCGGAGTCAGCTGTGTAGCCGTTTGAGGTAAGGGAGGGGATGGAGGGGGAACAAACACCAGAAACGGATTTGACCAGACGCCACCAGGATTTGGAAGAGGGAGACAGATAAGAGAGTTCGGTCTTGAGAACGGAGAGATATTGTTTCCTGGCTCTCCTGAGGGTGGACACACACTTGTTTCGGGCTTTGTGAAAGGAAATGAGATTTCCTTCCGTTGGATTTGCTTTCCAGGAGACGAAGGCAAGTTGTTTCTGGGCAACAGCCTCACCACAAGATTCCGTGTACCATGGACGGGAGGAAGGGTATGACAACTGAAGACGAGATGGGATAAATCTGTGCATGAGAGAGAGCAATTTACTTTGGAAGAATTCCCAGGATGAGTTGATGTCAGAGGTGGTAGAGATGGGAGACTAGTCCAGATGATTGATGGCTGCTTGAAGACCGTGCCAGTTGGCCTGAGTGAAATGCCAGACTCGTCGACGCTGAGCAGGCTCCCTGAGGATGGTCAGAGAGATGTCCACTTTAACAAGGACATGATCAGATGATCCGATCGGAGCAGAAGAAGAGCAGCAGACATTTTCAGGGAAGTTAGTCATAACCAAGTCCAGAAGAGAAGATGTTCCGTTGACTGAGATCCGGGTCGGGAAATTGACAGATTGTGTCAGTCCCAGTGAGTCGCAGAAGTCCTTTGCTGAAGAGCCATGGCTGGTGAGAGAGGTACCCACACCCAGCCAACTGGCATGGTGACAATTGAAATCACCACATATGAGGAAGAGAGAGTTGGGATGAGTAGATAGAAGTTCGTCCATATCATCAGACAGCGAGATGTAGATGGAGTCATCACTGTTTGGTGGACGGTACAACACACATATGAACAAGAGGTGGGAGCGAAGGGGAAGCCGTAGCCAGAGGTATTCCTGGGGGTGAGGTGGAGAGAGTGCAGTGCAGGGCGAGTGAGGAAGAGAGTTTTTGATAAAGATTGCAACCCCGCCTCCAGGACGAGGCTCAGGTCTATCATACCGGAGGAGGGAGTAGCCCGGGAGAGATACTATGGAATCAGAGACATCATAAAGGAGGAAAGTTTCTGTTAAGCAGATCACGTCTGGTTTGACAGAAGCAACCTGTATGGAGAGATCAGTTAAGTTTGAACGAAGGCCCCGGATGTTTGAGGTCCATACCGTTAATGAAGAGGAAGGGGGAGCATCAGATACAGAACAGGGGGGAGGAGGGGTAGGGTAAGATGTGGAAGAGGTGGAAGAGATAGGGAGAGCTGTTGAAGGTGTGTCAGAGATTTCAGAATAGCTCGGAGAAAGGGAAGGATGGGGCGGACAAAAGGTTTGATGGTGATTGGGTGAGCCACAATGAGGTGTTATTTGAGGAGGGGGAAGAGCGAGGCAGAAGGTTGGGGGAGATGGAGGTGAGAGTTTGAAGGGGGAAGAAGCGGGGAGGACGCTTTGAGGAGGGGGAGTGAGAGGGGGGAAATTGAGAAGCAATGAGGGTGGGGAGATTTGAAGGGGAGGGGTGAGGGGGGAGTTTGGGAGGGAAGGGACAAGGGGAGGGATTTGAAAGGGATGGGATATGGGGGAGATTTGGAGGGGAGGGGTGAGGCAGGAGTCTAGGAGGGGAGGGGCGAGGGGGCGTCTTGGCGGGGAGGGGTGAGGGGGTAGTTTAGGAGGGAGGGGGGAGATTTGAAAGGGATGGGTGATGGGGAAGATCTGGAGGGGAGGGGTGATGGGGAAGATTTGGAGGGGAGGGGTTATGGGGAAGATTTGGAGGGGAGGGGTGAGATTGGATTTTTGAAAGTGTACGATTTATGGGAAACGAACATTTATTGCAAAATGAGTTTCTTGTGACCTTCGAGTTAAAAATACGTTTAAGGACGCTGGATGGAGGATGGAGTGCAGGAGAGTTTAGGGAATGTAGAAAAAAGGCACTATAGGAGATGGATATTTTTTTTGGGATGAATTGATTTGGTGAGCAAGTCGAAAGCAGCCTTTTAAAGAAGAAGAAGAAAAAGGTGTTATAAAATATGACGGAATACATAACTTGAGGGGAAAGTGTAAACATTGAAGGTTAATGAGTGAAAACTATCTGGGGAAATGGGGGAGAAACACGTGGTCGAAGAACGAACGAACGAATAAGAATGAATAAACGAATGAGAACAGAGAAGGAAATGTTTTTTTTTTTTTTTTTTTTTTTTTTTTTTTTTTTTAGTTGAGATTTACACAAGGAAGTAGGCTATGGGTGAAAAGCCTGGGAATACAGAGAACGAAAGTTATTGGATCACAAACGACGGACCGCTGAGAGAAAAACAAAGCCTCAAGGTTGTACAGTGCACACTGTACAAGGCCTCAAGACACGACACGGCAAACAGACGATCAATTTATGAAAGATAAACACCGAGAAACAACCAAAGTTGCACACAATAACTTCACACACCGAAAGATAAATACAGTTTCGACAAAATACAATTGTGAACAGACTTAACTTCGAAAAACGTGGAGACCGTGTGGAGCTTCGAAAATCCCTCCCACCCATTTCCACCCTTTCCAGCCTTCGTTGCTGCTCTACGTTCATTACCCATGTCTCGCTCCCATAAATGATAACACTTCTCACACATGCAGCATACACCTTTCCCTTCAGCTTCAACGACACTCCCCTCCTCGTCAGCACGCCACTCAGTTCCGGAACTTCTTCCATGCACATCTCACTCGAGCAACTGTTGCCGAGTCTGATCCACCTTCTCCATTCAGCATGTCTCCGAGGTAACAAAATGTTTTCACACCTTCCAGCTTCACGCCGTCTCCAAGATCCAACTCAACATTTCCTCCATCTGCAGCTCCCTCTGTGCACACCTTACACCTGAATGTAACTGCCACACTGGTTAATGACCCTCTCAAACCACTACATTTTTGATGAACCCACTCAGCGTACATTGTACATTGAATGGAATTCAATCCGACACCCTTCCTGCACACGGCCACTTGCCAGTTCTTTCCACCTCACCACATGCTTTACCACTTGCCATCACCTTCGTTTTTCTGATATTCACCTTCAGACCTTTTGTCTCCATACATTCCTTCCACTTGTTCATCTTCTCCTTCAGTCCATCCATACTTTCTGCAATCAACACCAGATCATCTGCATACAACAACTCCCACCGTAAACCCTCCTTTACGTTCCGAGCCAGGACCTCCATCGCAGCTACAAATAGTAGTGGACTTAGTACCGACCCCTGATGCACTCCCACCTTCACCTCAAACTCACCACTGTTCCCGTCCTTCGTCCTTACAGCTGTGCGTGCTCTTTTGAACATTGCCATCACTACTCTGATCAACCATTCCTCCACTCCTAACTTCCTCAATGCCCATGTCACTACTTCACGTGGAATCCGATCGAATGCTTTCCCCAGATCAACAAATCCAAGAAACAACTTCTTCCTCTTCTCCATGTACTTCTCCTGCAACTGCCTCACAATAAAAAGCGCGTCTGTCTTTTCCTCTTCCTGGCATAAATCCAAACTGCATTTCGTCAATCTTCACTTTCTTCCTTATCCTCCTCTCCAACACCCTTTCCAATACATTCATTCCATGCTCCAATAACTTTATCGCTCGATCCGAGCCGCAGTCCAGAGGGTCACCTTTCCCCTTGTATAGAGGGACGAGGTTACTCAGTTCCCAATCCATTGGAATGTCGCCTTCTTTCACCACCAGATTGCAGATCTCTGTCATTCTCTTCACACCCCAATTTCCCGCTGCCTTCAACATATCTCCCACAACTCCCGTCGGCCCTCCCGCTTTTCTACTCTTCATTGCTTTTATTGCTTGGTGTTCGTGTCTGGTTTCAGCCTGGTGTTGGCTTAGCGGTTAGGGTGCCGGCTTGGGATCCTGGGTTCGAATCCCGGTCGATCGCTGAATTAACGCCAGGGGGGTTGACTCAGCCTGTCATCCTTCCGAGGTCGGCAAATTGAGTACCAGCTTGCTGGGATGAATGATCACGGTGTGTACCCCGATTTAGAATAGGTACACCGTATCCCTGTGCATCGTAAGAGCGTGACCAAGGGTTGGCGTCAGGAAGGGCATCCGACCATAAAAACATTGCCTCAAACAGGGAATCATGATTGTCATGGGGCCCGCAAAGCTAACCCCCGCTCTAGCGGGGAAATGGCCTTAAAACGATCATTCATTCATTCATTCATTGCTTTTATCACTTCCTCAACTTCCTTCTCGTTTATCTTCTCTGCCAGTCCTAAAACTGGGTTACTCTCTGTTGCCATCCCATTCATTCTCTGCATTCAACAGTATTTCCATATATCTCTTCCATCTTCCTTTAATTCCATCTGGGTCCACAACGATTTGTCCCACTTCATCCTTCAAGCAACTCACCCCCATCACATCACAACTCTCTTTCGCTATCTGCTTTGCAATCCTGAATACAGCTCTCTGACCCTCTTCCGAATCCAAGTGTTCTCCGAACATTTTCCTGCATGCCTCCTGCGCCTTTGCTACCTCTTTCTTTGCAGCCTTCTTGGCTGCCGTATAACTTTCATGCTCTGCCTTTTCTGCACCCATACCTTTCGACGTCTGCCACTCCTTGAACTTCTTCCTCCTCTCGTCAATCTTCTTTCCAACTTCATCATCCCACCACCATGTTTCCGAGTGCCTCGGTGGTCCTTTTGTCCATCCACATACCTCACCAACGTCTCCCAACAGACTAACTTTCATTGACATCCAACCACTTTCAAGCTCAACCACATCATCCTCGACCATACTCAGCCTCCCTTTTAATGCCTCCCTCACTGTCACCTCTCTCAACCTCCACACCTTCATTCTCGGTTGGTACTTCACCCGCCGAGCTCTCCTCACACCTTTCACCCTTATGTCGCAGACAACCAAGTTGTGCTGTGAAACAGCCTCCTCCCCCGGGATCACCTTTGTGTCCCGGAGGTGCCTCCTATCTCGCCTACGCACCAGCAGGTAGTCAACGGTTGTCGTCGACCCACCGGACGTGTATGTAACAAGCTTATTATCCTCTTTCTGGAACTGAGTATTACAAATCAACAAATCAGCTCCATCAGCAAACTCCAAAATCCTTTCACCTTCTCCATTTCTCACACCATATCCGTAACCCCCATGAACTCCCTCAAAACCGTCCATACTCCTTCCCACATGTCCATTTAGGTCTCCTCCTACCACAACAACTTCCTCATCTTTCACGTTTTCCATCAGCTTCTCTATCGCACACCAGAACTTGTCCTTCTCTTCATCGCTCCGACCAACCTGCGGAGCATATCCCGAGATAACATTCACCAAGAGCTTTCCAATCATCATTATCACCATCATCAACCTTTCACTTGCTCTAGTCACACTCACCACGTTGTCTACAAACTCCTCAGAAAACAGGACACCAACACCATTCACGCCTTCTGGGCACCCTTGCCACACAAACTTGTATTTCTGTCCCTGCCGACCCTTCACCATTCTCACACCACTTCCCTTCCATCTCGTCTCCTGCACACAACATATGTCCACTCTTCTTCTGACCAATATTTCCACCACTTCTCCTGATCTCCCTGTCATTGTCCCTACATTCCATGTCCCAAACCTCAGAAACCAATCTCCACGTCGGGCATCAGACGTTTCGTCGTCATAAATGGAGTGATTTTCACCCTTGCTTCGATCGGGTTCCCCACCTTGACTTTTGACGAGAGGGAGTGGGGTCCCCCACGGGGTACTTTGGGCTGTACCCTGCCCATATGTAGTTGTAATTGTCATGGTTCTCTTTTTGAGGCAATGTTTTTATGGCCAGATGCCCTTCCTGACGCCAACCCTTCTAGTCGCCTCTTACGACACGCAGGGATACGGTGTACCTATTCTAAACCGGGGTACACACCGGGAAGCTTCCATATATATATATATATATATATATATATTGTTACAGACGCGGCTTAGATGTTATTTACCGAGCGGTTTGGTATGACCACGTCTGCACAAGTTACCCGATTATACCCGAACGTTGACTAATCGCGCTACGCTAGGTCAATGAAGGAAAAGACACACGGCTGGATTAAAACGACACGACACCAGGGATACGGTTCTCAAGACCTCCGGAGGAGATTATATTAGGGCGCAAGGTCAGATTACAACTACAAGAGGGACATCATAGAAAGACAGGCACTTAGACACACTTATATTAACCCCAACAGACGACAGGTAAACGGGACAAAAGGCTGACTCACACGGGGATTGATGGCAAGGAAAGGCGGGTTGGTCGATGGCTCCAGGTGCACCTGGGCTCAGGGCAGAATCGACCCGGTCCGGTCCAGAGATGCGGGAGGTTTCACAGCGCTCGAGGTGGCGTCTTGTCGTCTCAAGCTGGGGGCGCATCTGACGTCACATCCGGTAAGTCGCCGCGTATATCCGGCGGGGAGTGACATGCCCTCGGCTCGTTAGCTCCGCCCCAGATGGAATCGGCACGTCGCTTCTCATTGGGTGCGTGCGGGGGGGTTACCGGCTCCGCCCTTGACGAGGAGCTGACAGCCAGCCCCTTCGTGGTAACCCCGTGGAGCGCATGGTCATGGCGGCTAACCGAGCCGGTGTGAGGACGCACACTCCCCCCCTCGCCGCGCCGTGCCCCTCTGTTGTTGTAGTTGTTGTTGTTGTTGTTGTTTGGGGAAGAAGATGGGAGGAGGTATGGGAAGGTCCTAAACTCACTACTGGTGCCATATAATCACATTCTGGTGCAACGAAGAGTCAGAATTAATGGAACGAGTCCTTAACTGACATAGACTAAGAATAACTAGCAAGATGTCCGAAAGTTGTCTACGTGTGATGCGGTGGACCTGGGCACGACATTTAATGGGGGAAAAAGGGGAAGGTCGGTTCTACAGAGTGTTATTTACAGGCAATGGGACTAGGGAATGGGGGATTGGGGATAGTTGGGGAGTATTGGGGAAATAGGGGAGTATTTACAAGCGGATATTGAGGCCAAATGCCATATCCGCAACATTGCACCCTTCTCTACCCTCGGGGCGTCCCGACCCGATAAATTTTTACCTATTTTAGTGTGGCACTCAGATGTAGTTCCCTCTACTATTAACTCTACCCTGAGTGCGACAGTTTTACAGATATTCACAAATGAGTAAATATGTCCCCCTGCGACGTTGCACCCTTCTCCTCACAGAAACACACCCACAGGATAACCGAATTGCGGAAAGAATTCGCAAACTAAACATACAGCCGGTAGGGAGCATTATTTACAAGACTACGCTGCTATTTACACTACGATCCAGGACCTGTCTTTGGAGGGACACATGCAGATGTTATGCATAGAGAGAGCACGCATGCCAGCATCGATACACCAACCCACGAGTGCTCTGTGGCCTACGGCCTTTAATAACGTGCAGAGCACCCTTTCCCAGCACGAAAAGCACCACCCCATCACACAGTGAGCACCATCCGGTGCACCAATAAAGTGTTTACAAATCACCGGTGGTGTCGCAGCCGGCCGATGTTCTGCCGCTGGTCTTGCCTTCGTGTGGTGCACTTGGTGTTCTTGCCTCCTTCAAAAAAAATAAAGAAAGGCGCCAACCGCGTCCATTTCTCTAGTGTGGCCGTCAGGGGGCCAACTGTTAGTGGTTCACCTTGTATGGCATAGGTGCCACGTTGACCCATAGGTCCATCCATGGGTGGTGCTTGGCCGCAAAAGAACTGCGGTCCATTGTGGGTGGCCACAAACATTGCGGTCCATATGGTGTATCGATCCAAGCAGCAAGCAGCGAAAGTGCAGGCCCACAACTGCGTAGCCAGCACCTCTCTCTCCTCTCTCTCTACCCCAAAGCCAGATCCTCGGAGGTGGGAGACAAAAGAAATAGACAAGTGAGTAAGGTGGTAAGGGCGCAAAAGTGCACGCAATACAAGGTGATGCACACTGGGGGCACATGGGAACCAGGTGAGACAGGTACGTTCCTACCGTACGCTCCCCCCCCCCCCCCCCACCAGGTAACCTACATGGCCCCTCCCTTACCCCTTACTGTATCCACAAAACACAACACTACCCATAAACATCTACTTTACAAATCAACAAACATCCCTACTGTCTTCCCCGTTCCTCCCATAAACCAAATTCGTCTTCTCTCCCTCCTAACCAATCAAATTTGCCATTTTCAACTCTCATCAAAATTTGCCATCTCCAACTCAACATCATAATTTGCTATCACCAATTCATCATCAGTCCCTCCTAGGGAGGGAGAGATGGAATCACCCCAATGTCTCATCCACGTCGTGATGCGTCTCACAAATCCACAGCAATCTCATTTCCTGCAACAAAACAAAGAAAACACAGGTGTGGAGTCATCATCATCACCACAGGTAAGTGGCTGCGTATGGTGCGACAGGCTCATCAATCCTAACTATTTCCTAAATGACTTTAACAACTTTACACTACCCGGGGTCTTTCTCCGGCCAAACCATTGGCCCTCTTACACTATGGGTTCTAAAAACCAATTCCCATTGGCCAAACTGTGGTGCTTTTCAATTTGGGGTCTCACTCCCCCGATTCATCTCTCGGTGCCCTCGCACAATTTCTGGGCCGCGACGTGTACCTCTCCCAGCGGGTCTACCCACCTGCACACCCCCACCACTGCAGTTGCCTCCGAGCTTACCTGCTCCTTACCCTAACCTAACTACCTGGGGAAGGCCCTCTGGCGCTCTCCCCACTCGGTGCCCTCTCTGGCACTGGGCTGCCCGATCCACACCCGGGATCCTCAGGCACCCACTCACAACTACCGGCTCCCAGAGCCCACCTGCGGCCTCACCTGGCCGACATCCTCACAGTGGTGGGGTGCCCAACCAACTACACACACTAACAGGCTACACGCCCAGCCATTTCCACAACACTAATGCACCCATCCACAACACCATTCTGCAACCGCACCACAAATGCCAATATCCAACCACAATTTACCTATACCCTCTACCTAACACTTACACTACCCGCCCCGGGTATCCGTGATGGGGGTCCACTCTTCCCCCATTCACACCTTCGCACCATGCACACCACTCCGTACCACTTACTCCAACTCTCTCCACACACCTGTACTTGCACACCTGTGCTTTCACACCTGGTGCCACCTGCACCCTTCTCTCCCCAAGCGCATTCGCGCTGATCCACACACTCACTACTCACACACTGCTCCACACACCTGTCCAGTTGCACACCTGTGCAATCACACCTGTTCAATTCTCACACACACGGCATCATCTCAGCTAACTACTCCCCTCTGAAACTTGCGCTTCCCAGTCGTCCCTTTAAACTATTGCGCTCCCACGTCATTATCAACCACACTGAACTACCTGCGTCCCCACTACAGGTATCAGTCACTAACTAAACTTAACGTTACCTAATGTCATCTTCGCTAGATCCCTATCAATATAACCTAACCCACCCGGGCTAGTTTTCACTGCCATAAACCCCATAAGCTATTGCGCATTTGCCCCACATGGGAAGGGTGGCAGGGATGCCAGCCTTACCCACCGGGCCCATCGCTCACTACCAATTTTGCACATCAAATTTCAACAAATCAAAAATTTGCCAATCACTGCCCATCATCTGCCAATCACTACTGCCAATCCTTTGCCAATCATCAAATTTTGTTTTTCTCTAATTTTGGGTCCAAAACACTAACCTCATCACCCAGTCTACTCACTAATGCCTCTCGGTGCGCCAATTCCTGTCTAAAGCCCGGCTTCGTAAAGCCAAGCCATGAATGCGGGTTGTTCTGTGCCAGCGGCTGGATACGTCCCGCATTCGGTGCAGGGAAGGAGGTTTACCCGGGCCGAGATCCCACGCACCATCTCGGCACGGAGCCATCCCATGGCTCGATCTCGACCTGCCGGAATGCCTCAACAAAAAGTGGTCGCCATGACGACTCTTTCTATCGGGCCGCCCGCTCCGCCTAGTGGAGCACGGACGCGGCCGTTCAAAGCGAGGCCCAGCACGCACCGAGGGCCCGATTCGGCTATAAGTCGTTCTAAACTCTACCCCGTCTAACGTCGATGCTTCACCTGGACGCTTACACCCCGCAGCCCGTTCCTTGCTCACACATCCAGCCGTTTCCATGCTACCTTTCCTTACACACCCAGGTACACCCATTCCACTCACAGCCTTGGTCACACACCTGACCTGTCGCACACTTCACCAGTGGCCTCTCACGAACACCCGGGTCCATCTCGACCCCCAAGCTTCTTAAATCACCTGGCGCATCATACGCACGACCATATTGGTCACCACTTACACCGGGTCCTCTTCCTCTTCGCTTCACCTCCATCACCTGCGAATCCCTCATCCGGTTAATGAGCACATCATCACGATCCGAACACAGACTTTGGACCAATTCTTTTATCTCCTCTTTTATCTCTTTCTTATCCTCTCTCCGTCGCTTCTTAATTTCGCTCACCCCTTCTTCCACTTCTTCTAATTTCTGCTTCACCTCCTTTATTCCCCGGTACGTCTCCTCAAGCTCGTCCTCCAAGGCTACCTTGACCGTTTCCATGTGCGTCCTCACCTGCCGGTCCTTCGTCTCCATTACCTCTATCACCTCGTCCAGCCTCGTTGTCAGTCCCTCACGTACCATCTGACATTCCCTCTTCGTCGCTACCAAGTCATTTTTTAGGTCATTTTGTGTCGCTTTTAACCCTCCTATTACCGCTGTGTTCTTCTTTACCTGGTCCGTTAGTTCTTTTTGTCCCTCCGTCAGCTGTTCCACCTCCTGCGTCAGGTCCTCTATGCCCCCTTGTAACTTTACAGTCCCCTTTCTCACCTCCTTCTCCATGTGCTCCTTACAGTGCCTCACCTCCTCGCGCACTCCTCCGACCTCCTCACTCACACCTCTTCTGATCTCCTCTCCCATCACTTGCATCTCCTGCCCAGATGCCACCCTCATCTGCTCCATTTCCTCCCTGTGAGCATCCAGTTTGGTTTCTACCCCCATTCTGACCCCCTCTATCTGCTGCCCCATTTGTTTAACTTCCCTTTCCGCTTGGTCCCTCATGTCCCTCAATTTGCCTTCCATCCTGTTTTCTAACCCCTCTAACCCTTTTTGCATTCCTTCCATTTGATTCTCTTGAGCGGCCATTCTGTTTTCTACCCCCGTTAACCCCTCCTGTATTTCCCCTAATCTATTGTCTAACCCCTCACCGGTACTGCTCGCTTCGTCCCTCATTACCCCCATTTGCTCACTCTGAGCATCCATTCGGTTCCCCATTACCCCCATTTGGTTTCCCATTACCCCCATTTGGTTTCCCATTACCCCCATTTGGCCCTCCAATCGCTCACCCATTTGTTCCATAAAGGCCCTCATTTGCAGGAGGAAAAGGTTCGAATCAACCAGGGGCGCTGCCACGGTCGTGGGCGTGGACGCCGTGGCCATCTGCGAGGCGCCATTTTGCGCGCCCGCTACTTCGTGCGTGACGGCGCTATTTTGCGAACCTGCTACCCTCACTGCTTCGCTCTCCTCGCGTCCCTCAATTTGGTCCTGGACCGACCCTGCCTCACTCTCCCCTACCGGACCCCAGCTGTCTTGATCCGCCATAGCGCGACTTTCAAAATTCGGGTTTTTATTTTCGTAAAACAAATTCAAATTTTCGCCGTTATAATTTCGCGCGGGAAACGCGCTCCGAATCGATTCTACTACAAATTTGGGCCTAATAAATTTAGTCCCGGGTTCGAATTCCACTCCTCGACACCAATTGTTACAGACGCGGCTTAGATGTTATTTACCGAGCGGTTTGGTATGACCACGTCTGCACAAGTTACCCGATTATACCCGAACGTTGACTAATCGCGCTACGCTAGGTCAATGAAGGAAAAGACACACGGCTGGATTAAAACGACACGACACCAGGGATACGGTTCTCAAGACCTCCGGAGGAGATTATATTAGGGCGGAAGGTCAGATTACAACTACAAGAGGGACATCATAGAAAGACAGGCACTTAGACACACTTATATTAACCCCAACAGACGACAGGTAAACGGGACAAAAGGCTGACTCACACGGGGATTGATGGCAAGGAAAGGCGGGTTGGTCGATGGCTCCAGGTGCACCTGGGCTCAGGGCAGAATCGACCCGGTCCGGTCCAGAGATGCGGGAGGTTTCACAGCGCTCGAGGTGGCGTCTTGTCGTCTCAAGCTGGGGGCGCATCTGACGTCACATCCGGTAAGTCGCCGCGTATATCCGGCGGGGAGTGACACGCCCTCGGCTCGTTAGCTCCGCCCCAGATGGAATCGGCACGTCGCTTCTCATTGGGTGCGTGCGGGGGGGTTACCGGCTCCGCCCTTGACGAGGAGCTGACAGCCAGCCCCTTCGTGGTAACCCCGTGGAGCGCATGGTCATGGCGGCTAACCGAGCCGGTGTGAGGACGCACACTCCCCCCCTCGCCGCGCCGCGCCCCTCTGTTGTTGTAGTTGTTGTTGTTGTTGTTGTTTGGGGAAGAAGATGGGAGGAGGTATGGGAAGGTCCTAAACTCACTACTGGTGCCATATAATCACATTCTGGTGCAACGAAGAGTCAGAATTAATGGAAACGAGTCCTTAACTGACATAGACTAAGAATAACTAGCAAGATGTCCGAAAGTTGTCTACGTGTGATGCGGTGGACCTGGGCACGACATTTAATGGGGGAAAAAGGGGAAGGTCGGTTCTACAGAGTGTTATTTACAGGCAATGGGACTAGGGAATGGGGGATTGGGGATAGTTGGGGAGTATTGGGGAAATAGGGGAGTATTTACAAGCGGATATTGAGGCCAAATGCCATATCCGCAACAATATATATATATATATATATATATATACATATATATATATATATATATATATATATATATATATATATCATCACCGCACACCTTTGCGCACATTCTTGCGCACACTCCTCTGTTACGTACTCCATAACACTCATGGGTGTGCACTCTATTGCACACCCAATCATCACCGCACACCCTTGCACACATTCTTGCGCACACTCCTCCGTTACGTACTCCGTAACACTCATGGGTGTGCACTCAATTGCACACCCAATCACCCGCTCCGGTGTGCATCCCCACACACTCTCCACATCCATCGCACACTCTGTTCAGCACTCTGTCCCACACTCCGTTTCAACACACTCTTCCCACATACACTCCGTTGTGCACTCACTCTCACTCTCACACTCTCCTGTTACACACCCGCGCTCCGGTGCCGTTCGCACCCGCGCGCCATTCACTTTCACATCTCTCACCACGGACCTTCCACGAGTGCCCGGGTGACGTCGGGATCCCAAGCACGCGAAAAATCCTTTCGCGCCATACACAATCCTGCTTACCTTTGGGATCCTCCTCTCCTGCACCAACTGCAAACTTTCATTTTGGTTAGGAAGCACGACATCACAATGCGATGTCACAATGCAGACATCACAATGCAGACTTTGGGTACATTCCATTTTTTCCTCCCGTGATTGCTTTTCTAAGTCTGCCGTCTCTTCAGCCCCAATTTCCACTATTTCTTTTATTTCAATTTTTTTTCCTCGATGACCGCCGGTGCTAATAAAATAAAATTTTCTAATTCGGCAGCCGTCGGCTTTTCTATACCCCGTGTCGCGATTTCTACCCCGGTCCACCCGGCTGTGCTTGGCTCAACCTCGCTTTCCCCGCGTTCCTCAAGTCGCGCTATCTCGTCGCGTACCAAAGTGCCTTTCCCGCTCGACCTGCGGTCTATGTCCTTCCCCATTTTTTTTATTTGGCCTCCTATTCTATTACTACACCCTTTGAAACCGTCTCTCACCCCTTTCATTCGATTATCTTGGGTGCCCATCCTGTTTTCCAACCCCGCCAACCCCTCGTTCATTTCTCCCATTTGGCCACCCACGTCCTTCAATTGGCCCCCCAATTTGCTTTCTAATCCCCCAATTTGATTCCCCATTTTGTTCTCCAAATTATTTAACCCTTCTTTCATTTCTGCCCTTGATTTGTCCCCCTCTATTTTCATGTCTTCACCCAACTTGACCATAAAGGCCCTCATTTGTGCCATAAATAGGCCCCAGTCCGTTGGCACCGCGGGCTCGGCTCTCGCCGCCATGTGCGAGGTGCCGCCATTTTCTTCGCCTGCCAACCCGACTGCTGCACCCTCCTCAATGCTCTCCTCTTCTTCCCATTCTTCCCTGGGGTCATAGGTTATTTCTAACTCCTCCTCATCTACCCCCACCGGCATCTGACCGCCTTGGTTATCCATGGCACGATTCAAATTTAGATGTTAGTACAATTTCGGCCGCTCGTAATTTTGAGTGTGTTAAGCGCACTTCGGGTCAAATCCCACTTCCCTGACACCAATTGTTGCGGATCTCCTAATGTCGGCCTTCCCCTTACCAAGGGGGGATTAATCCCCTTGTCTTTTTACTCGCCGACGCGATCCGGGGCTATCACGTTCCTTCCCGTCAGCGCTGAATAGGGTGGTAGGTCGAATTAGTCCTATTACCTAAGTACCAGCGCCTTCCGGGAAGCAAGGAAATAACCCCACCCGAACCACAGTTTTAGTGGACACGCCGAGCGATAGCGAGCCGCGATTCGGGCCGTTAACAGGTACTAAACCCGATTTGAGCGGTTGTGATCGTGCCACGCTTACCCAATGGAGAAATCACTAAGACGGTCGAATTAAGAGGAAACGGGAAGAACAAGTAATTTATTGCACACTTTGTACAATGAAGAAGAAGAAGAAGCAATGTACAGTGAAGAAGAAAGAGCAAATACACAGGGCAGCCTTATTTATAACAGTCTTAACTTATCCCTGGACACGGGCCCGTTCACACTCAGACTCACACGGGGGTTTGTAGATGGTCAGGCGATGGTCCAAAGGATCGCGTCCACAGCTCGCTCCGGTCCACGACTCGTACGGCGGTGAAGATCGTAGACGGCAGGCAAGAAATTGGCGTGGATCGGACAATTATATGCGGGGGATCGGTAAGCTGGGCGATTACACTGGCGTACGTAATAGATATATCGGCGCTTTATACGCGTTCCCAGTATAGTTCAATCAATGCGCCGCTTTCACAAGTCCTCTGCAATGCGCCGCTCCAGCAATGCTTTCACAAAGCGCTTATACTCTCCAATAGTCCTTTGACGCTCTTCACTTGTGAGTCCTTTCACCATCAAAGTTCCCCCAGCGAGTCCTCTGGCAAAGTGCAGTTCCTTTAGACCTCTCCCTTCTCATAACTGAGGTGGGGGCCTCGCGCAAAGGGTTTTATTGCCACGCCCTTAGAACCCTCTGGAACCTCTAGCCATACCCTGTCAGGCGATGTCGCCTCAGCCCTGATTGGCTGGTGGTCCTTACCATCCCCCTGCTGCCAATCCAGATCTCAGCCTAGCTGCCGCTCCACCCCCTTTTTGGGCCTACCTCGTGTCACTGGGCTAGTTCCAGCAAACCAGCAAACCAAGAACAGCAAACCCTGCTGGTAGCCAAAGCGTAACAAACCGAGCATCCCAAGCGTAACAAACTGCGAGCATCCCAAGCGTAACAAACTGCGAGCATCCCAAGCGTAACAAACTGCGAGTTGTCAAATGGGGCGCGGGATGGATTCTGCCCAACGAGGTGGAAGGTGGAGGGTGGAGGCACAATGGAACGGGACCTACTCTTATTTATCTTACACAACGCAGATGATAACTATTGGAAATGGCCTTATCTCACATATACTAAGAAATAACTAACATTCTAAGGTGACCTACGTGTTGCATGTGGACTAACTATGGGGGCAGAACCTTTAACCTTTATTAATCAAATATGTACACTTTCTCAGAACCGCAACAATATGTTTTACGTGTCAGTTTCTTTTTTTGTGATCAATGTTAGCTCTTACACTAGCCTCGACCTTGTATACAAAAAAAAACAAAAAAACCAAGGTGCACCACAGCTACATCTCTCTTATATATATAAGATATATAATATCAAGTATATTTCAAGTATGTTGGTTGGTCTTGTGCGTTATTCTGTTTGTCTGTCAATCGCTTACAGGTCACAATTTTAAACCAATCTTCACGAAACTTCACCAGATGGTATGAGGTCAAATTTCTAAAATTGTCATTTTTCATCCGATTGTTTTGAAAATTGAACAGCCTTTGCATATTGAGTCACTAAATTGGGAAACCAACTATTTTTGAGGTCAAAAGGTCAACTCAAGGTCAATCCTGTAAAATCATCCATTTTCATCTGAAAAATCGTCACTTTGCATCCGATTAACTTGGAACTAAACAGCAATTGCATAGTACATAACCAAATTGGCAAACCAACTTTTATAAGGTCAAAGGTAAACTCAACGTCAAACTTCTGTTATCAATTTTAATCCGATTGACCCGAGCATTGATTAACATCGTCAATTTTAATCTTGATGAAATTGTCAATTTGATGTATCAATGGCAACGTTTTATTTTGGGGAGGTGTGGATTTTGCAAGTATCGTGCTCTGTATGACGTCTTCTTGTTTTAATTTTCATTTTCAAATAAAATGAATCTAGTGACTGATATGACTTATAAAATTTGTCGACATGCTTGACAAAGTGGAAAAATCAAAATAAATAAATAAAAAAGTGGGGAAAAAAAGAAGTTGGTTGAACAGCTAGAACCTCAATGATTTTGTTTTCTTTGCAAAGCTGATTCTTTTTTTTTATGCTGAGCTACTAAGATCTGTTATGAAACATTGTTGGTGGTGTCTCGGTTTCACTTGAATTGTGCACTCAACCATCTGAAGAACATATCAGGTTATTGTGACTCTTACGTTACCTTTTGTTGCTCACCCTCCACCCCCCCCGCACCCCCTGCCCCCACTCGCCTACTATTATCCCCACAGATGCCACAGTCATTGCATTCACTCAGCCGAGACTCATCAAAACGACAATCTCTTGTGACATCATCAGACTCTGGGGAATCTCCAGAGTGGCCCCTTCCACACGAAACGGTCACAGCAGCCATTCGAAAGAGCATGCAGCAGTCCCACCAGTCTTCCAGTGTGGATCGGAAAGGTGTGTAAAGGTGTCATAAGTTTGTGCAATCTGTTGTATTCATTGGAGAACATGCCAGAGAACTACATTCTAATTAGGAGATAGTTAAGGGCCATCTAGCCTCTCCCAGCTGTTCCATTGTCAACATGCCTGTCTTCTCACTTGTTAATATTACTATATTATTATTATATGTTATACACACATATACATATTATACACATATTGTATGTATTGTATACACAGAGTATACATGACATGCTGTGTAGTAGTATATTGTGTACACACATCTTGTGCATGACGTATTACACACACACACACACACACACACACACACACACACACACACACACACACACACACACACACACACGTTCGCACGCATATATGTGCACGCATCATACATATATACACACACACTTTAAGGCGGATACATCGAGAGTTGAGAGGGCTTGGTTCCACCTTCTGAAACGTGCATTTGGAGATAACAACCAATGACACATACACACACAAACAACTTACTAGCCTCATAACATACACTGCTCAAAACAACCACCATAAACATACATCTCCATTTTGTTTTCACACTCAGTTACTACCCCTTTTTGGCTAAAAGAACCACCACCTTATCAACATCAATGTGCACTGTTCGACATGCCTCCATAAACTTCCTCCAAATCCAAAGTGAGCCTGTCAAGGCAACCTGGGCTACTGTCACACATCCTCCTTCTTTCTGTTCCCCACATTCCAAGTCGAGCAATAAATGCAGAAATTGAATTGCCAACATACCCTCTACACCCAACCCCAAATGGTTTGATAACGAACTCGCCAACCCTTCTCCCGACACTCCGCCTCCAATCGCTGTAAATTTCTCTGCTCTGCTTCTTGCTTCTTGTACAGCCGCTCCTCTGGTGTTGCTCTACAGACCAATGACGTCACTTGCGGCATGGCTTATACACAGCTCTAGGCAGAATTCCCGGGTGATATGACTAAGGTGCACAAGGACAATAATATTAGCAGTCCTCATTGTCTTTGTATGTTGCTAGAATTACAAAGACATTTGCAGACATGACATAAAAGCAATACAGTACATTGGGTTTGAACCTGGGATCCCTTCATCATGAGCGATTATGAAGTCATTGAATTCACAGCACAAACCATTTGGATCTACCTCATCATCTGAATGACTGCATCCTCTAAAATGGAGTCCCTCCTGCTCGCATTGCACCCTAACAGGATTGTAAAGTTTAGTTTGGCTCGATTATAAATCATAACCCAGAGTAGAACTTGAAGGGAAGCATGGGACCAACTGACCTATCTTCTCATCTTTTATTTAGTATTTATGTCTGTGAACCAGGTGGAGCCAGTGGTTCCCGATCTCGAAGATCCTCGCTTGTATCGGAGGAAACCATCTCGTCTGATGGGATGCGGGCGGTGGCACCCAGTGACAACAATGGTTCTCCTACACAACTGCCGCGCTCCCTGGGCAACGTAAGTCCAACTTTAGTAGATCTTCACTCGCGTCAGAGGTTTTGGACAAAGGGCCTGTTTTGCTGCATTCAATCTGAGCAAATTCCACACTTTGAGACCTGTCTCGGGGAATTTTAAATGCATCCTCATGTTGGCAGCATTATAAGTTTTGGTCAAACAAAAAATTGGGTTTTTACACTAACTAGCAGTAATTAGTCAAGTTTTAAAAACACAAGTGTGGAAGTAATTATGTTGGAGATGGGACTTTGCTGAATGTAATTCTTCATCTTTACTTTGACTTAGAGGCAATTAATCATTCAGTATTTGCTCATTTTGAGCATACATTTTGCAACATGTTCATTTTCCTGATTGATAGGAACCTCAATATGCTACCTCCATTTAGTGGGATTCTATCTCTTTATTTATTTATTTATTTTTGACAAAAAAGCATCATGAAATAGGTTATTTTCTACTCATAAAAGAATGTCAAAATATAAAAAAAATGGATTTTCATCATTCAACTGATCCTATAAAACAAACCTGACTTGTAACTTCCTTCTTTTCACATGCAGTAATTCAAGCAGGGCCAGATTAAGACACCTTAGGGCCCTGGGAACTGCTTCTCTAAAGGCTGTAATCTATAACTGTAAATGTCGATCTGTCTGTCTGTTACATATACATTCCTACACCTCTGGACGTATTTGGACGAAATTTGTTACAAAGGCCAAACATTATACCGGCCAGGTTTAAGAGGGGTTAGCGGTTCCTTCGGCCCCCGAGAAACCAACGGGAAAACGATGGGGTGTACTTCCTCGCTGTTGCAGTTGGTTTGAATAATGCCACATTTGGTGAAGCCGAGTGCTACCGGATGGATTTAATTTCCTCAGCTAACTGCCTGACTATCATCATCTGTGGTTATTCTTGCCACCACCATAGTAGCTAGCTTTCCTGTCACTTGAGATGGGTACTTTTGCTCGTTTCAAAAAAGCCAAATTTATTGCAACACCGATTATATCAGGTGGTAGTACATCATTTCTGTGATAAATACTGTCAGAAGTTTGTATGTTGTTGATAGACACATTGGACGATATTTTAGATCGTTGGGTTTATTCTGTGAGGTGTTGCCTTCTGTGAGCCACTCGTCCGTCTATTCACAGTTAAAAACTTCCTCTCCGGGATTTCATGACAGCAAACTGGGAAACCACATCGTCGGATTCAATAATGCGCATCGTATCCCTTTCAATCAACATTGTGGCGAGGCAGTTCAACTTGTCTTGGTCCATGGTCGCACGCCACACAACGTCTTAACCAATTTCATTTTTGAAAAGCTATACGATCATCCTCGCATACTGTCGCATGCAGTGACAGGAAAATTATCAGGGCAATGGTGACATTTGGAAAAGTTGCATCCAAACCCTGTCGTTAATGAACTTAAGCAGAATGGAGAAATGAATGGCCAAAATCACGTTGGCCTAACATATCAGGGCTGACGTTGACCCAACGTTGGCCCAAAGTCCATTTTAGCTGGGTTATCACACATTTAACACTTTCCCATGTTATAAAGGCTGCTGCTCACGATGAATGTCCTCTATAACCCCACCGGAAGCGTTGTGGTACACCGCCAGTGAATCACTGAGAGCCGGAGACTGCACTGAGTTGAGAAAATCGTTGAAAAATGTATAAAGGGGCGCCCTACATCTGGCAAATAAAATACATTTACTTCTTCATGCAGCTGTATGAATCAAATTGGCGCCCCTTTATATGAACTTTTTCTAGAGCATTACTTCTTTCCTCCTAAGAACACAATGGTAGTCAAGCATGCACACAAGATTTTTTGAATGCCCCTTATTTTCTATTGTTTGGCATATTATACAAGCTATGGAATGTCCCTTCTTTTCTATAGTTTGCCACATGGCATATACCCTTACATAAAGGGGCCTTTTCTATGCCCCTGGCATTTTCCCCAGGAATTACGACCGGAGTCAAAAAAAATTATACGTCCAACTTTTTGGGGATCACCCCTATGAGCCAAGCAAAAATAGGACCGTGGGTCCTGAAGCTCACCTGAATCTGGAGTAACAGTCACTCAAACCCCCCCACAGACCTTCTTCGATGCTGATATTTTTTATTCTGTGAACAAACTTTGGTACATCACGGGCGATGAAGGTTGGATCAAGTTTCATTGAAATTGTGTGTAGTATCGGAGAAGAGAGCAAATACCTATTTTGGGGGCAGGTGGGAGGGGTCAAAATCCCATGTAAACCCATTTAATGTGCTCAGATTTTGATGTGGTCAATACACCTTCGTTAGGCATCAGATATGAAGCCTGGAGCTAAGTTTCATCAAAATTGCGTGTGTCCTTTCGGAGAAAAGAGCAAATACCTATTTTGGGGTGGTCAAAAAAACCCGTGGACCCCATAATTGAGCGCAGATTTTGATGCGGTCATACACATTCGTCATGTCTCAGATATGAAGCTTGTGGCCAAGTTTCATCAACGTCGTGTCTGTAGTTTCGGAGAAGAGAGCAAATATATATTTTGGGGGGCCAAAACCCCCCTCGTAGATCCCCTGAATGAGTGCAGATTTCGAAATTGTTTTGAAAGATATTAATGAGATGTATTGGCCGATGTATATTCCAAGTTTCAGCTAGTTTAAATGTGTAGCCTTTGAGATATGAGCGCCAACACGTTTTGGATGGACGGATGGACTGACAGGCACCAACGTGAATTTGAGGGTTTTCTTAATAAATTTCAAGAACGCAGAAACGGACGTTGCTGAAATTTGGAACTTATTACCTCGACGTACAAAGCATTTACTTCTGAAATGTGCAGCCGATTTCGTCCAGTAGAAGCCGAGAAACAAATTTTCAGGCCATATGTTAATTTACATACACCCGGTGTGTACCCTGGTTTAGAATAGGTACACCGTATCCCTGCGTGTCATAGGAGACGACTAAGAGGGTTGGCGTCAGGAAGGGCATCCAGCCATAAAAACATTGCCTCAAAAAGAGAACCATGACAATAAATTATGTGTTGAGGAAGGATGAAAGTGACTGGTTGAGAAGAGTGATGGAAATGAATGTAGAAGGAAGTAGAGGACGGGGAAGACCGAGAAAGACTTGGCCAAAGATGGTGGAAGAAGAAATGCGGGCAAGGGGGTTAACAAGGAGAGATGCAGAAAATAGGGCAAAATGGAGAAGATTGTCATGGGGACCGCAAGGCTAACCTCCGCTCTAGCAGGGAAAATGGCCTTAAAATGCATGTTGCGTGTGTTCTGTTGTATGTTAAAGTGACATACAGAGAAACGATTCCATATAAAGGGATGGGCCATTTGCGCGTCCCTTGATTCTCCCTTATGCAAACCTATTGGCCCTCTCAAACACACGTGATCTTGGTATTGCATCTGCCCCATACACCAGCTTCATCTTGTCAAGATGTCCGTGCCACTTTCGCTTCGTTTTACCAAAAACTTGATAATTATTCTGTGTTCCATAAATTTGTCGTTCATCCTTAGAACACGATTGCAACACTTGTATCAATTGGTTGTGTTAAAATTGCAATGGCTAACACCATACTGACAAGAATATTACAATGCACGTCCAATTCTGAAACCCAAGCCAATGTTGCCACTTGTCGAAAGAAACATCAGTCCTGGAATTTTTTGTCTGACCCACGCCCAGATTAACAACGTGGCTGAGGATCACAGTCGAGGGCCCTTCATCTTGGGGGGCAGTGGGTGGGGGGGGGGGGGAGGGGGAAGGGGCCCTCCAACTTCACCTTCATTTGCCTTTTTGTGCTAACTGCCATGCTGAAAGTACATTAACAAATCTAAGCTAGTGTTAGAAAAGTGCATTAACAACTCTAAGCGAGCGATATTTCCTGGAAATGCATCTACCTTTGTATTTCAGCCATATTTGCGTATGTCATAATTGGATAGCCCCTGAGCATGCAATGCATTTGGTAAATTTAATAGTGATCGAAGCATTTCCTCACTGTAGGTTGTAATTATTATTTATTAACATGGCAAAAGTGGTGAAGGACTGAAGGGTCAATTCACGAAACGACCTCGCTATCCCAATTCTCGCGTTTCCCCCAATATTGTGAGAGTTCCCTTATTCCTCCTTCACCCCTTCCCACTCCCTCCCATTTTCAGTTTTCACCGATTCCCTCAACTCACTCAGTCCAGCTCTCAGTGATTCACTAGAAGTGTACCACAGCACTTCTGGTGGGGGTATAGAGCACATTCCTGGTGAGCAACAGCCCATATAATATAGGAAAGTGCTAAATGTGTGATAACCCAGCTAACAAACGATTTTCGGCCAACGTTAGCCTCTATGTTAGGCCGACGTGGTTCTGCCCGGAGGGCCAATGGCAGCCCAACGTCACGTGGTGACGTAATCGCTTTTGCAAGCAATTCCAAACATTGGCCCTACATTGCCAAATAGACGTTGTTTTTACAACCAATTGCTTTTACTTTTACAACCGCTTTTACAAATGTTTACTATGGCGTCCAACTGTAATGTGTCTATTTTGTCCATAAACAAAGATTTATTTATTTTAGTGTTTCGAATTTGAGATTTCTTGATGAATTATTATTGTTTTATTGCTTAATTATTTCTCAGTTTGCTGTCAAAAAATCCCAGAGAGGCAGTTTTTAACTATGAATGGATGAGTGGCTCACAGAAGGCAACACCTTCCTCATCCCAAAATCTGAAGAAACCCAACTATCTCACATATAGTTTTGTGAAAAAGTAAGTACACCCCATGTAAAGTTTTGACTTTTTCAACATATTTCAACATACAGCTATTTGATCTTCATTTCAACAATATTGATAGATAAAGGTGATATAATATAACAAATATCATGAAACATTTACTTTTGTAGTCCATTGTATAATTTAAATAAACATAAATACAAATTTCGCATGTGGAAAAAGTAAGTACACCCCTACATTTATCACTACTTCAAATCTATCTATAATTCCTAAAATTAGAATCAGGTGTACCAGCTCAGGTGCAAATTATTAGAACATCATTAGAGAGGATCTTGGAGGAACCTGTCTTATTTAAACCTCAGACATTTAGTTTGGTTTGCTCTTTGTTGTTGAAGTGTGTGGCGTCACCGTGCCTAGATCAAAAGAGCTCTCTGAGGCCTTCAGAAAGAAGGTTATAGATGCCTACGAGTCTGGGAAGGGATTTAAAAAGATCTCCATTAATTTGAAATCAATCATTCGACTGTCCGGAAGATCATCTACAAGTGGAGAAGATCCCAACAACTGCCAACTTGTTCAGGCCAGGCCGCCCCAGCAAGTTCAGCCCGAGAGCAGACTGCAAGATGCTGAAAGAAGTCTCTAAGAACCACAGAATGTCATCACGGGACCTACAGGTAGCTCTTGTAGCTCTTGCCACTGTTGATGTCAAAGTGCATGAGTCTACCATTAGAAAGAGGCTGCACAAATTTGATCTACATGGGAGGTGTGCCAGGAGGAAACTTTTGCTGTCCAGAAAGAACATCAGGGCAAGACTAAAGTTTGCCAATGAACACCTAGGCAAAGACCAGCACTTCTGGAACAATGTGCTCTGGACAGATGAGTCAAAGGTAGAGCTATTTGGCCACAATACCAGAAAACATGTTTGGTGAAAACCAAAGACAGCATTTGACCACAAGAACCTGATACCAACTGTAAAGCATGGTGGTGGAAATATTATGGTTTGGGGCAGCTTTGCTGCATCAGGGCCTGGGCAGCTCACCATCATAGAATCCACTATGAATTCTTCATTGTACCAGAGGGTGCTTGAGGATAAGGTGAGGCCATCTGTCGGAAAGTTGAAGCTCAACCAAAGGTGGACCTTGCAACATGACAATGACCCTAAACATACCAGTAAATCCACCAAGGAATGGCTGAAAAGAAAGAAATGGAGGGTTCTGGAATGGCCAAGTCAAAGCCCGGATCTAAATCCCATCGAGATGTTGTGGGGGGATTTGAAACGAGCTGTGCATGCAAGAAACCCCTCAAACATCGCACAGCAGAAAGAATTCTGCATGGAGGAGTGGGCAAAAATTTCTCCCAGTCGATGTCAGAGACTGGTAGACAGTTATAAGAAACGCCTACTTGAGGTTGTTTCTGCCAAAGGGGGCAATACCACCTATTAGAGCCAAGGGTGTACTTACTTTTTCCACATGCAAAATTTGCATTTATGTTTATTTAAATTATACAATGGACTACAAAATGTAAATGTTTCATGATATTTGTTATATTATATCACCTTTATCTATCAATATTGTTGAAATGATGATCAAATAGCTGTATGTTGAAATATGTTGAAAAAGTCAAAACTTTACATGGGGTGTACTTACTTTTTCACGTGACTGTATATCGTCCAATAACATGTCTACTAATAACATACAAACTTCTGACATGATTTATCACATAAATGATGAACCATCACCTAATGCAATCGGTATTTCAATAAGTTTGGCTTTATTTAAATTTGGAATTGTTTTCGTCAATAGGGTGAAGAGTAGGGGCTTTACAGATGCAGTGCCCAAGGCCCTAGCATGTCTTAATCCAACCATGATCACACATCGTGTATATACTCTCAGACCTCGTCGATATTATAAATTATATTTCCAAGAATGTGCCGCAGCACATTGCTCACCAAAGGTGAGCCGAAAAGGCTACGGCAGGAGTGCCCACTAATAGTATAAAATATTTAATTTACCCATCTATACAACATTAACAATATATGAAAATATGATTTTGAAAGATGAGTAATGTTGTGTATAAAACATTTCGTTTGTTAGCCTAAGGGTTTTTGTAGTTATTTGATCAAAGAAAAAAAAACCTTTCTTTGGGGTGGTTGTGCTATGTGACCCTAATAATTGTTGTTTTGCAGTCTTTGGAAGATGTAAATGGGCATTTGGCATCCAAAGAAAAGGACAAGAAGAGGCTGAGCTCTTTCTCCATAGTCATGAGGGGGAAATGTCGGAAATCTTCAGAAGCGGGCCACCATGAGGGTACAAATTCTGTTTTGTGCCTCCTCTCCTTCATGCATTGTTTAATTACCCTCGCCTGAGGAGAGGGTTTTGCATTTGAGTCCGTTTATCTGTGTGTCTGTTTGTTTGTTTGTCCGCACAGAATAAATATGATTTTTCTCTGCAACCGTTGGTCCGATTGACAGGAAATTTTCACCATAGGTGCAACTCCACCTGTAGAATTTTTTTAATGATAATTATGACATCATAGGTCATGTGGTTCAGCCACCATCTTGGGAAAACCGAAAAAATGTGCACATCTATATCTCCGAAAGCACTGAATATAAAAAATTGAGACATGGCTCATTGTAAAAAAAACTCTCCATGGGGAATACAATATGTTAATGCTGATGGCATAGGTGCCTCCATTATGACGTCATAATTCGACAAGTACAAAACTTCATCATATCAAGATGAAATTTATTGAGCATCATGTACGCATAAATTGGTGGAGAAAAAAAAATGATGACGTTATCGGTCATGTGGTTCGGTCGCCATCTTGGAAAAACCGAAAACATTTGCACCTCTATATCTCCGAAAGCGCTGAATAGAAAAAATTGAGACATGGCTCATTGTAAAGAACTCTCCGTGTGGAATAACATCTGTTAATGATGTCATAGGTGCCTCCATTATGATGTCATAATTCGACAAGTACAAAACATCATCCGATGAAGATGAAATTTTTTGAGCATAATCTCGGGATAAATTTGGTGGAGAAAAAAAATAATGATATCATCGGTCACGTGGTTTGGCCGCCATATTTGTTTTAACTCAAAAGCCTTAACCCTTTGAGTACGGGATTTTTTTTTTTTTTTTTATATCTCTGGTGCGGGATTAATTTGGCATTTTGGTACGGGAATGCAACCACCTACTGACGATATATTTATAGGTATAGTCGATGACGTGTAGTAACATCATCCGTACACAAAACTTTTTCGCGGGTTGCGGCACTGGACGTCATCCGTACTCAAAGGGTTAAAAACCACTGAAAACACATCCTGGTGAGGGTTTGCAATCTCTGACTACTCTTTCTTGTTACTATGATGTTTTCCCCACTTTATCTGCTGCACGTTTTCTCTTCCCGATGCCATCCTTTTAGCCTCGACCCTGCATTTGAGTCCAGCTCACCAGCCTCCACTGTTGGCTTATGCAGAGCCATCGCAAGTACAGCTGGAGACGGGGTCCAGCAATCAAGCAGGCATGGTAGGCACCCCTATACAATATGGAACACCTATTGATGCTGCCACGAAGATGCAGCTGGTGGAAACCACAAGGGTAAGCTGATGTAGTTTGCAGTGAATGAATTCCAAACAGCTTTACTTTTAATTCTGAGATATTTTGTGTTTTCGTCATTTGTCATTAAATGGGGGTAGAGGCACTGTGGTCTCTAAGCAGACGAGTTCACCCCTCCAAGCCCTTTTTGTTCTGTGAAGATACAACGTTCTATATTTGTTTTGTTTCAATCCAAGGGCCTGGTTGTTCTGCTTTTGTTACTTCCGCCACCAAAGGTGGATGGAGGTTATGTTTTCACCCCTGTCTGTCCGTTTGTGAACAAGATACTGTATCTCAAAACGTTGTAGATTGATTCAGACGAAATTTGGCAGATATGTAGCGTATGTGACGAGGACGAAATGATTCAATTTTGGTGAAGATCCGGATTCGGATCCGGCTACGATAATTTTTTAAGTGATTCTTCACCATTGAGTGATAGGGCCAAAAACCATACATAGCAGGATATCTCAAAAAGGTTGTGGACGGATTTGGACGAAATTTGGTGGACTGGTTGGATGTCTGACAAGGACGATTCGTTTAGATTTTGGTGAAGATCTGAATATGGATTCGGATATGAGAATTATTTAATTTTTCAAGTGATTCTTCACCATTGAGTGATATGGCCAACCAGGCAGAGATATGCTCTCTACTGAGTGCCGTTCTAGTTTTCTTTGTGTAGCCCCCACCTCGAATGGCCATTTCGGCTTTGTGGCAGGCAATATCCCAAAGAAAACAATAAATAAATAAATAATTGCAAGGGGTGAGAGGGGAGGGGCTTTACAGAGGCAGTGCCCATGATTCTAGGGTGTCTTAATCCGGCCTTGATCAGACCTCGCATATACTGTCAGACCTCATCTACAGTGCTTTCAGAAAGTATTCAGACCCCTTCACTTTTGGAAATGTGGAAATGCGAATGGTTCGGTGGATGTGTGGAGTATCGTTGAGAGAGAGGATGACAAATGATGAATTGCTGCGAAAGATGATGGGAATAGAGCCTGTGATTGATGCTGTGAAGAGAAACAGGTTGAGATGGTTTGGTCATGTGTTGAGGAAGGATGAAAGTGACTGGTTAAGATGAGTGATGGAAATGAATGTAGAAGGAAGTAGAGGATGGGGAAGACCGAGACAGACTTGGCTAAAGATGGTCGAAGAAGAAATGCGAGCAAGGGCGTTGTAACAAGGGGAGATGCAGAAAATATGGCAAAATGGAGAAGATTGTCATGAGGACCGCAAGGCTAACCCCCGCTCTTGCAGGGAAAATGGCCTTAAAATGCCTGTTGTTGTGTTGTTGTTTACCATTGACAAATCGGGCTAACAATGATATACAGTGCATTCAGAAAGTATTCAGACCCCTTCACTTTTTTCACATTTTGTTATGTTACAGCCTTATGCTGAAATCGTTTAAATTCATTTTTTCCCTCATCAATCTACACTCAATACCCCATAATGACAAAGAGAAAACAGGATTTTAGAAAGTTTTGCAAATCTATTAAAATAAAAAACTGAAATATCACATTGACATAAGTATTCATACCCTTTTCTATGCCACTTGAAATTTAGCTCAGGTGCCTCGCATTTCTCTTGATCATCTTTGAGATGTTTCTCCACCTTGATTGGAGTCCACCTGTGATAAATTCAATTGATTGGACATGATTTGGAAAGGCACACACCTGTCGATATAAGGTCTCACAGCTGACAATGCATATCAGAGCAAAAACCATGCCATGAGGTCGAAGGAACTGCCTGCAGAGCTCAGAGACAGGATTGTGTCGAGGCACAGATCTGGGGAAGCCTACAAAAAATTTCTGCTGCATTGAAGGTTCCCAAGAGCACAGTGGCCTCCATAATTCTTAAATGGAAGAAGTTTGGAACAACCAGGACTCTTCCAAGAGCTGGCCGCCCGGCCAAACTGAGCAATCGGGGGAGAAGGGCCTTGGTAATAGAGGTGACCAAGAACCCGATGATCACTCTGGCTGAGCGCCAGATATCCTGTGTGGAGATGGGAGAAACTTCCAGAAGGACAACCATCACTGCAACACTCCACCGATCTGGGCTTTATGGCAGAGTGGCAGCCTTATACACCGCTCCCCCGAGCATCCGTAAAATCGGGTTCTTGGTCACCTCTCTTACCAAGGCCCGTCTCCCCCGATTGCTCAGTTTGGCCGGGCGGCCAGCTCTAGGAAGAGTCCTGGTTGTTCCAAACTTCTTCCATTTAAGAATTATGGAGGCCACTGTGCTCTTGGGAACCTTCAATGTAGCAGAAATGTTTTTGTAGACTTCCCCCAGATCTGTGCCTCGACAGAATCCTGTCTCTGAGCTCTGCAGGCAGTTCCTTCGACCTCATGGCTTGGTTTTTGCTCTGATATGCATTGTCAGCTGTGAGACCTTATATCGACAGGTGTGTGCCTTTCCCCATCATGTCCAATCAATTGAATTTACCACAGGTGGACTCCAATCAAAGTGTAGAAACATCTCAAAGATTATCAAGAGAAATGGGAGGCACCTGAGCTAAATTTCAAGTGTCATAGCAAAGGGTATGAATACTTATGTCAATGTGATATTTCAGTTTTTTCTTTTTAATAAATTTGCAGAACTTTCTAAAATCCTGTTTTCTCTTTGTCATTATGGGGTATTGAGTGTAGATTGATGAGGGAAAAAAATGAATTTAAACGATTTCAGGATAAGGCTGAAACATAACAAAATGTGAAAAAAGTGAAGGGGTCTGAATACTTTCTGAATGCACTGTATATTATAAAGTACATTTCCAAGAATGTGCCATAGCACATTGCTCACCGAAGGTGGGCCGAGAAGGCTACTCATTACAAAATATTTTGTATTTTTTTTTTTTTTTTTTTTTTTTTTTTTTGTATACTGAATCGAGGCTCGTGAAAGAGCTAACATTTACTTCACAAACAAATCAACCAGACAAACAAAATATGTAAAAAGAGGGAGCAGAAGACAAGATGGGGAGAGAAGGGGAAGCACACAAACACTACATTTGAGAGCAGGGAGATGTGTGGAAGGGAGAGGGCTTGGGGGGAGGAGGCGTGGGAAGCGGGGGGGGGGGGGGGGGGAGGGAGAAGTATAAAACACAAGGACTTCCAGGACAGAAGTTGGTATTTCAAAAAAGTGGAATTGGGGTGAAATTCGCGGGGGTAGAAAAGATCAAGGTTTTGGATGGGGGAAGATAAGAGATGGTGGTGAACAGCTGTTTTAAAGACCTGGAGGGTGGAGTGGGATTGAAGAGAGTGAGGGAGTTTGTTCCAGAGGCGGGAGAGAAGAGGAATGAAGGAGTGAAGGTGAGCAGAGAGTCTTGATTTTGGCAGTTTAACCATAAGAGGGTTGCAGGCAGATCTTGTGCGACCTGTAGGAATATGTGCGGGACAGAGCCCAGAGAGAGCTGGGGGGGCAAGGCCAGAGAGGAGTCGGTAGAAGACGGAAAGACCACCAACCTGCCTGCGGTGAGTGAGTGAGAGGCCCTTGGAGTTAACTTCATCGCGGGAGATTTCAATGATTCTGAATGCTTTGGTTTCAACAGCATGGAGACGAGCTAGGTGTGAGGCAGGAGCACCAGCCCAGAGGGGAGAGCAGTATTCCATTGAGCTGCGGATGAAAGCCTTGTATGTGGTGAGGAGCTCAGGTGTGCCAAGGAAGGACTTCGCACGACGGAGGATGCCCAGTCGGCGACTGGCTTTGGAGGCAAGATTTGAAATGTGGTTTTCCCAGGAAAGATCATGGCAGATAGTGAGACCCAATAGTGGATGAATGAATGAATGAATGAATGATCGTTTTAAGGCCATTTTCCCCGCTAGAGCGGGGGTTAGCCAGACCCAATAGTGGATAGTGGATAGTGGATAGTATCCAGTAAGAAGTTAAATGGTGTGGCAGTTGCTGCCTCAATTACATTTTGTTGCATAATATTTTAATCTCTATTGTTATTTCGGTAAACTAGCGGGTCCTCCCACCCGGAACACAGATGGCCGCTTTGTGTCTCGGGGAGTCAGAGAAATGTAAAGTCAATCAAGGGTAGCACCCCAATCAATATAATAATCACCTTGATGACCAATTAATGACTGATTATTGCTGACATAGCTACAGCCACACAATCTATTTATTGTAGTTGATATATTATACAAAGCGTATACCTCAACAGAGTACTTTCATCTCCTCTCCCTGTTGTGGCTGGAGTCCCCCAAGGCAGTGTTCTGGGTCAAGTCCTATTCCTAATCTTCATCAACAATCTCACTGATTTGCTGGAAAATCCACTTCATCTATTTTCTGATGACTAAACCCTTTGTCCATCCCTCAACCCTCATCCTTCAGATAGGCATCTGCTCTCTCTCTTCAGACCTTGGAAAAATCAAAAGCTGGTAAAACAATTGAGACCTCTGGGGGACCGAAGGTAGTTACTCTTTGGCACCTGGTATGGTGCACTATGAGGACCACTAGAGGGAGGTGTTGCATGCCGAATCTTTGTGGTGGCACCACTGAGGGCCAGTAAGTCCATGAGGAGATGACCTCCCGGGCATGCGGCCTAGCAGCCTATCCCTGAGGATTGCGACAGAGCCAGCATGAGGAGACCTGCCATGCTTGGTTGAGCTACGGATGCGGGTCAAACCACATGGACTGGCTATGAGTGCAGTCCACCGGACAACCACCCGAGCATCCGTGGAAAGTTATGGAGTGATTGAGAAAGGCCCGGGGTGGCCTGCTTAACGTTTCAAAGATTATCTGCTGTGATTAACGTGTTCTCAGTTTGGGAAGAGAGCCTTGGGTTTTAATTGGCGCGGGAGATATGGGAAGATTCGCTGCAGCAGGCGCTGCTGGTATTGAATGGGCTCCCCAGTGGTATTTGGATTTGTTAATTCCTGCCATGTTGTGAAAGACTTCGGCCAAAAACTTTCCCTGGCCAATCACACAGGGAGGGAGGAATAATTGGAGCTTTTAAAGAAGTCGTGCACTGAAATTTTGCAAAGGTAGTCGGTTCCACCAGGTGTGCTGCAGAGAATAGAACCTACTGCAATATGATTTTTCATGATCATAGAACACTGTCAGGATCAGTAAATGATTTCCCAGTGATTTGCAATATAGATGGGGCAACAGAATTGCAATAGTGGCGGGGCAGCAGAAATACCACACACCGAGGATCCAATACTTTCTGGCTCTCTGAGACCACCTGCATCTGCATGTCCGTCATCATTCCATAACTCCTCGATGATAAGCAAATCGTGTTTTTAAAATCTACACAGTATTGCTTCAAGCATATTATTATGGCGAGTCGCTAAGCATCCATGATAGCCCTTCATACAGTTAACCTCTTACCGGTTCCCACGTCCAGAGGCGTGTTACGCCTTTGAATGTTGCGTTGTCTTTTTCTACTCTTGCTTTTTTGACTTGTGAGCATTCTTGGAGTGTATTGAGTTGCATAAACCCATTGACCTCCTGTTTTTGTCATGTATTCTGCAGGTGCTACCAATGACCCAGTGGAGGTCCGACGTCATCGTAGCTTGGCTGGAGGTGGTTATGTCCTTACCTATGTATGCAAAGGCCTGTCATGAGAATGTGAAAAATGGAAAGGTATCTGCATTCATTGCCTGTATGAACTCTAAACTTTTGTTTTGTTCTAAACTTTTTTGTTCTCAACTTTTGTTTTCAATAGGGATTGTTCTTTTCTTAATTAACACAAGTCATTCGTAATTTAATAATGATTTTCCACCTGCGGGTTGGTCTGTGATGTACCACATGATGATAAAATGTTTTTGTTGGAATGATTTGGCAACGACAATAATTCGAAGAATGATGGCTCTATCGGAGTCGGGGAGGGGGGAATCCATCGATAGATCGCGTTAATACTTTAACATGGACCATGTGATCACAAAAATTAGATTCCCCTTGTATAATCGGATATTTGTCGGAAGTAAGTCATCTTGTGTAAAACGTGCACTGAGAAGGCAGTGAGTGGAAACTTTAAAACAGGTAGATTAAGATTGTGTCGTGTAAAACCTCATGTTTCAGGTGAGGCCAGGTGAAGGGCTTGGGCATAAAGGCACAAGGAAAGCGCTACATGCTTGTAATGGAAACAGCATGAACTGTTTGGCCAGTGGATTGTAAGCTCTGGCAGCAAGGTGAGCTGTGGAGCCCTGGGTGAGGTGGAACTTCTTTGTTTTTCCCCGCGGAGGCAGGATGGCCCAGAAGATGGTGCCGCCCAAAAGCAGCAGGTGGCCAATGATAGCAGCCGCCGCCCATGAAGGCGGTCTCAGAGCTTACGAGGACCGTGGCCATACTGTGCGTGGCAGTTTGACTTTGCACTTCGAAGAGGCATAATCTCTCTTACCCCTCTCTCTCCTTCTGCTGCTGTTGCTTTCCATAAAAAGGTTGTGAGGAGAGTCAGGAGGACATTGCCCTGCATTGCCATCGTGCCGCTTCACCTTTGTGCCCTAAGCCACAATGCAGCCACAACAATCGTCGTCCTGCAGCCACAACAATCGTCGTCTTGCAGCCACAACAATCGTCGTCTTGCAGCCACAACAATCGTCGTCTTGCAGCCACAACAATCGTCGTCTTGCAGCCACAACAATCGTCGTCTTGCAGCCACAACAATCGTCGTCCTGCAGCCACAACAATCGTCGTCTTGCAGCCACAACAATCGTCGTCTTGCAGCCACAACAATCGTCGTCTTGCAGCCACAACAATCGTCGTCTTGCAGCCACAACAATCGTCGTCTTGCAGCCACAACAATCGTCGTCCTGCAGCCACAACAATCGTCGTCCTGCAGCCACAACAATCGTCGTCCTGCAGCTACAACAACCGTCATCCTGCAGCCACAACTAGCTCATGCCTTGCTCAAGTCCTTGCCTGCCTCATTGTTATTCGTTGTGTGAATCTGATAATTTGATGCCATTAGGATGGTTAAATATTATTTTTTTTGTATAAAACTTTCCGTATCCCATCATCCCCATTTGTGTCTGTCGATCGCTTTGTTCATTTTGTTCATTGTTCGTTTTGTTCGCTTTGTTCATTGTTCGTTTTTTTCCTGTTTGTCCGGGTGATATCTTAGCCATCCTTTCAGTGACAAAAATGGCCTCTAAAAAAGGTGGATCGCTTTGTTCATTCCATCCTACCAATAATGTCTTGTCTACCCTCTCCTCACATATTTGCTGTTAACTAAACCATTTAATTATAAGAAGGGTTTTCCCACCTTTTGCCTCCCACACACTGCCAGGTTTGGCTTTTATTCGGTGATCTTGATGCCATTAGGATGGTACAGTAACATTTAACGTCGTTTCGGTCATTCGTAGACCTCCAGCTCAGTCGGTCTGTGTTAAATGACTTCTTGTACACCACTCCTTTCCTATTCCACCTCCAGCCGCTGCATGACGTCATCGCCAGGCACCGAAGGGGGCCCGGCAATGACGCGCGCTGAAAGGGAGTACTCAGTTTTCACTCCGGTTTCTTGTTTTCTTGTTTGTTTGTTTTGGGTTTTTTTTTCCTGTTTGTCCGGGTGATATCTTAGCCATCCTTTCAGCTAGGAAGCTGAAATTTCGACACAATAGTGAGCATGTGCTTTGGCAAAAACTGTATTTTTTGTTTTTTGATTAATCAATTAATTGATTAATTACTTAATTATTATAAATTTATTAAGTACTTATTTATTTCATTTCTCATCTGGCCAATACCTCAGGCACCTTTGGAGCTAGGAATCTGATATTTTGACACAATAGTGACCAAGTGATGTGGCTATAAAGGGTATTTTTTGATTCATTGATAAATTAATTAGTCGATTAATTATTTAATTATTCGATTAATTATTTCATTAATTAGTTTTTCAAAAGTTACAGATTCAGATGAAATGGTGGTGGTTTAGGTATTCTATTAGCCAATTGATTAATAATTTAATTATTTTACCATTTTTATTTGTTTATTCTCGTTATTAATCACGTATTTATTTTCTTTCTCATCTGGGCAATATCTCAGGCACTTTTTGAGCTAGAAAGCTGATATTCGGACACTACAGTGACCAAGTGATGTGGCTATAAAGGATATTTTTGAGTTATTGATGAATCAATTCATAGATTTATTATTTATTTGTTAATTATTTATTTATTTTTTTGATTAATGACTTGTTTAATTTTCAAAGAGTTACACCTTCAGATGAAACACTGGTGGTTGAGGTATGATATTAGCCAATTGATTAAGAAATTATTTTACAATTATTATTTGTTGATTTTAATTACGCAATTATTCACTCAATTATTGTACACCTCTCCCTCCCAATACCGTCTCTGTGCTGCACAGCGGTATCGCCGGGCGCAGAAAGCGCCCCGGCGATGCCGCGCTGAAGGGATGTTATATATTAATTTGGCATCGGGGCGGTGTACTTTGAATGAATGATCGTTTTAAGGCCATTTTCCCCGCTGGAGCGGGGGTTAGCCTTGCGGGCCCCATGACAATCATGGTTCCCTGTTTGAGGCAATGTTTTTATGGCCGGATGCCCTTCATGACGCCATACATTGAATGTATCTACTTATTTTGAATTGATCTGACCTCCGAGATTCGTGTGTCCCTGTGTGTTGTATAAACTCAAAAATAGCATTCAGGTATGGTTTCTGTCTGGGTAGCATATCTGTGGGAGGGGCTTCAGGGTGTGGGGAAGACCCCAATTCTCTCTATGTAAATGTCGATCAAATAGCACCACCCGGTGGTATCAGGTAAATAAAATCAAAGTAAAAATTGTGCAGATTTATGCAGTTTGTCACCGATTTGCTTTATCTACTGTGTAATGTCTTGGCAAACATAGGGGGAAATACTGCTTATATTCAGCTCTTTTCTTTTGCTTAAATGAAACTTAGGATTTTGAAACCGGGGGGCCTTTCCCTCACGCATACACAGCTAAAAGCAGTTAATAATATTTAACAATAATTTACTTTTGGAGTTGGAAGTGGACAATTGTGTTCCGTTGCACCAACCCATGGGCACCTCTCCATGTTGTAGGTTCTGCTCAGTCTGTCAGACGAAGAACTGGAGCGAACCCTTGGTATCGCACAGCCGCTGCACAGGCGAAAGCTCAGACTTGCCATCGAGGACCACCGGGAGGCTGAGAAGGACCCCAGGTTTGTCTCCTAGCTTTCACAGCCTTAAAAGGCCGAAAGGAAATAACGACTAACGGTCAACCTGTCGAGTACATAGACTTGAAGTTGCTGCATGCAAGTCCACATTGTGGTCAACAATGCGTGCAAAATATGTCTGGAAATACAGTAGACTCTGATTAAGTCGAATGGATGTGTTCCATAGAGCATTCGGTTTTTTTTTTTTGACAAAATTTGCTTTTAATTAATTAATTTGTTTCAATGTGAGGCACAACGTACATGGGTTGTGACAGTAAATACTGCATAGAAAACATGAATTATGGAGAGAGATTTTGAAATTCATGGCATGGCATTGCCTCCTAACGTAACAAGCAGGCTGACACTGCTGCGGAAACTGAGAAACCGCCTTGTTATATATATCGATGCACAACAAAATGGTAAATATTTAAATATATAATGCAGTACAAGTATTTTCTTGTTGGGGAATTTAACACGGATGTTGGGCATTGCACATGAATCCTATTCTGGACAAAGTTATTAGGAGACATCGGTGTACATCTCCATGCATTTACAAGGATGTTAGTAGACGATGGACAAAATTAACGTGGAATTTGAACTCGGGATCCCAGCATGACGCATTCAAATGGAAATAACAAATAGGCCCATCAAAGTTTCCAGCATCACGATAAATTGGTTCAGATTGGAACATTAAACAGACCAAGCCATATTCCACCCTGCAGGGATATCCTTATGTCCCTACCAGATTATACATGTGTCCTCCTTTCTCCTAGTGCTAAACATACACCACATAGTAAGGAACTAAGTAAATCTGTCGTGTCATTGGCGATTGTTTGTCATTTTCACTCTCTGTTTTGACAATGAGTTTTAAAGATAAGTGTTTCTTCAGAATCTTGATCAATGAAGGAGAAACATACCACTGATGCACATGTGAGAATTGGTTAACCTGTCGGACCCTGGAGCACGCATGGAGCTAACGGATAGAGGCAAATGGAGAGCAGTGTTGAATGGAAAGGTGAAGAGATACAGGATTTATTTTGTCATTTTTGCATGCGTCTTACTGAAGTTAATTAATGGAAGTAGTATGGACTTGCAGCATCATTCATCTCATCCAAATTCATCTTATTGCACATTTGTCTTAATGAGAGTCTACTGTATTACATAGGTGAGAAATGAAATGTGCAAAAGCTCTCTTTAAATAATGAAGCTTTATCTTTCTCTGGTTCCAGTTACCGTCTGTCCAAGGCCTCAGAGCTGGACCACCATTGGGTGTCAAAGACATGGCTGAGGGACTTGGGCCTGCCACAGTATGCACACGCTTTTCAAAGTCATCTTGTAGATGGCCGGATGTTGGCTTCCTTGATGCGCAAGGACCTTGAGAAAGGTCTTGGCATTGTATCAAAGTTTCACCAAAGCAGCATGTTGCATGGAATTGAGCTCTTACGGAGCGTTTGCTTCAACCGGGAAGTGAGTTCAGCGCATTGGTAGTTTCTTTTGTACAGCTGCATTATCATATTGTTGTTGCTCTTTAAAAGAATATGGTCAACAACTGTGCAACCTACGTTGAGGATTAAGTCATCACAAACTTTTAATTCCATATTTCTTTTTAAAAGTGGGCAGAGATTGCAAAATTCTGAAAACCACAACAGCACAACCAACTGGAGTTTTTAAACTGAGAACAAAACTTCACAAGTTCCATCTTTTGATGGATATAAAACAGGACACATTTGCCAAGCTTTAATTTAGATCATGTGATAGAAATGGTGGGGCGAGGGACAGGAGAGGTGTTTTGCTCATCTATTTTTTATCTTCACGATTTGTTGGTATTGCTTTGGTAAACCCATTGAATACTTGAGCTTTAGTTCCTTTATTTTGGTATTTCAGGCTTAGCCTTCTGTTCTTGCATTTCAATCAACTTTTTTACCTCCCTCCAAATTGATTGCACAGCCACGTTCAGCTACCTGGGGCCTGATCATCGACCGTCATGTGCCTGAACCTGGCCATGTGGTCATCCCCGGTCTCCTGGAGCACAACAACAACAACATGCATTTTAAGGCCATTTTCCCTGTGAGAGCGGGGGTTAGCCTTGCGGTCCCCATGACAATGTTCTCCATTTTGCCCTATTTTCTGCATCTCCCCTTGTTAACCCCCTTGCCCGCATTTCTTCTTCCACCATCTTTAGCCAAGTCTTTCTCGGCCTTCCCCGTCCTCTACTTCCTTCCACATTCATTTCCATCACTCTTCTGAACCAGTCACTTTCATCCTTCCTCAACACATGACCAAACCATCTCAACCTGTTCCTCTTCACAGCATCCATCACAGGCTCTATTCCCATCATCTTTCGCAATTCATCATTTGTCTTCCTCTCTCTCAACGATACTCCACACATCCACCGAACCATTCGCATTTCCACCCTTTCCAGCCTCCGTTGCTGCTCTACGTTCATTACCCATGTCTCGCTCCCATAAATCATAACACTTCTCACACATGTAGCATACGCCTTTCCCTTCAGCTTCAACGACACTCCCCTCCTCATCAGCACGCCACTCAGCATGCCACCAGCATGCCACCCCCTGTCTGCTTCCCCAGCATGCCACCCCCTGTCTGCTTCCCCAGCATGCGACCCCCTGTCTGCTTCCCCAGCATGCGACCCCCTGTCTGCTTCCCCAGCATGCCACCCCCTGTCTGCTTCCCCAGCATGCCACCCCCTGTCTGCTTCCCCAGCATGCCACCCCCTGTCTGCTTCCCCAGCATGCCACCCCCTGTCTGCTTCCCCAGCATGCCACCCCCTGTCTGCTTCCCCAGCATGCCACCCCTGTCTGCTTCCCCAGCATGCCACCCCCTGTGTGCCTCCCCAGCATCCCACCCCCTGTGTGCCTCCCCAGCATCCCACCCCCTGTGTGCCTCCCCAGCATCCCACCCCCTGTGTGCCTCCCCAGCATCCCACCCCCTGTCTGCCTCCCCAGCATCCCACCCCCTGTCTACCTCCCCAGCATCCCACCCCTGTCTGCCTCCCCAGCATCCCACCCCTGTCTGCCTCCCCAGCATCACACCCCTGTCTGCCTCCCCAGCATGCCACCCCCTGTCTGCTTCCCCAGCATGCCACCCCTTGTGTACCTCCCCAGCATCCCACCCCCTGTGTGCCTCCCCAGCATCCCACCCCCTGTGTGCCTCCCCAGCATCCCACCCCCTGTGGTCCTCTCCAGCATCCCACCCCCTGTGTGCCTCCCCAGCATCCCACCCCTGTGTGCCTCCCCAGCATCCCACCCCTGTTTGCCTCCCCAGCATCCCACCCCCTGTCTGCCTCCCCAGCATCCCACCCCTGTCTGCCTCCCCAGCATCCCACCCCTGTCTGCCTCCCCAGCATCCCACCCCCTGTCTGCCTCCCCAGCATCCCACCCCCTGTCTGCCTCCCCAGCATCCCACCCCCTGTCTGCCTCCCCAGCATCCCACCCCCTGTCTGCCTCCCCAGCATCCAAGTTCTGTCTGCCTCCCCAGCATCCCACCCCCTGTCTGCCTCCCCAGCATCCCACCCCCTGTCTGCCTCCCCAGCATCCCACCCCCTGTGTCCCTCCCCAGCATCCCACCCCCTGTCTGCCTCCCCAGCATCCAAGTTCTGTCTGCCTCCCCAGCATCCCACCCCCTGTCTGCCTCCCCAGCATCCCACCCCCTGTCTGCCTCCCCAGCATCCCACCCCCTGTGTCCCTCCCCAGCATCCCAACCCTGTGTGCCTCCCCCAGCATCCCACCCCCTGTCTGCCTCCCCAGCATCCCAACCTTGTGTGCCTCCCCAGCATCCCAACCCTGTGTGCCTCCCCAGCATCCCACCCCCTGTGTCCCTCCCCAGCATCCCACCCCCTGTGTCCCTCCCCAGCATCCCACCCCCTGTGTCCCTCCCCAGCATCCCACCCCCTGTGTCCCTCCCCAGCATCCCACCCCCTGTTTGCCTCCCCAGCATCCCACCCCCTGTCTGCCTCCCCAGCATCCCGATCCCCTGTGTCCCTCCCCAGCATCTCACCCCCTGTCTGCCTCCCCAGCATCCCCCTCTCCCTTTAAGTTCACTCCCCATCCCATTCCACATCGAACCTCTCTACACTTCTCCACCTCTTTCCCCCTTTCCAACTCCCTGCCAACAACACCTCCTCCCCAATCCCAATTTGACAGATGTTTAAATCCAAGCTGCCACTTGAAAACCTGACATTATCTGCATGACAGAATCCTTTTCTCCCACAGGATGTTTCCAATTGCTTCTTGTCTCACCCTGGGTGTTGTCTTTTCCAGTTTGACAGACATGAAGCTCATTCTGGTGGTAGTGTTGCCATTTATCAAGAACACTCTTATCCACTGTCTGTGGACTACCCTTCCTCCTCCTATCCCCCAGGAGTACCTTTCGCTGCACCTTACTCTCCGCAACCACCTCCTGATTGGCTTCTGCTGTACAATGTCTTCCTAACAGGGGTGACTCTATTTACATCTATCTATCTCTCTCTCTCTCTCTCTCCCCCTCTCCCCCTCTCCCCCTCTCCCCCTCCCCATCTCTCCCCCTATCCCCCTCTCCCCCTCTCCCCCTCTCTCCCCCTCCCTCCCCCTCTCCCCCTCTCCCCCTCTCTCCCCCTCTCCCCCTCTCCCCCCCCCATCTCCCCATCTCCCCCTCTCTCCCTCTCTCCCTCTCTCCCTCTATCCCTCCCTCCCCCTCTCTCCCTCTCCCTCTCCCTCTATCTCCCTCTCTCTCTCTCTCTCCCAACATGGACCATCTTGTAACCACCCATCCCCTCTCTCTACCTCTCTCCCTCTCTCCCTCTCTCCCTCTCTCCTCCTCTCTCCCTCTCCCCCTCTCCACCCCCCCCCCCCCACCCCCCATCTCCCCCTCTCTCCCTCTCTCTCCCTCTCTCCCTCTCTCTCCCTCTCTCCCTCTCTCCCCCTCTCTCCCTCTCTCCCTCTCTCTCCCTCTCTCTCTCTCTCTCTCTCCCCCCCAACATGGACCATCTTGTAACCACCCATCCCCTCTCTCCCCCTTTCCCCCTCTCCCCTTCCCCCCTCCCCATCTCTCCCCCTCTCTCCCTCTCCCTCTCCCTCTCTCTTCCTCTCTCTCCCTCTCCCTCTCTCTCCCTCTCTCTCCCTCTCCCTCTCTCTCCCTCTCTCTCCCTCTCCCTCTCTCTCCCTCTCTCTCCCTCTCTCTCTCTCTCTCTCTCTCTCTCCCAACATGGACCATCTTGTAACCATCCATCCCCTCTCTCTACCTCATAAACGGGTGATTTCTACTGTCAACATGCCAAATGGCTGGTTGCGGTTGTTGTTGATGATGGGACTGGGACTGGGACAAAGCCCTCGGAACCCCCATTCTTTGATAGGGGGAAAACCACGGGGGCAACCCTGCTGGATCAGATTGTGATGGTGTATGTCGAGGTGGTAATGAGGTGTCGTCCACCACACCAGCGGTTTCCTCCGGTTAACCTGAGGTGATCCCTTTGGGTGGGTGCCTGGAATGTCCTCACTCGAAGAGAGGATGATCACCTATCTCTGCTGTTACCTGAGCTCCAGTATCTGAACATCAGTGTTGCAGCACTTTCTGAGGTTCGGAGACCGTTCAGGGAGCTGAGGTGTAAAACTGTACGTTTGCTGAGGGCGACAAGGCGGCCTTTGTGCGAGTAATCTGTGAAAAGGTAGAGCATCACCTGTAGTCAAGTGATTCTCTGCCTGCTTAGAGAGAAATCGGTGCATTGCGTTCCTTCCATCCAGTCCCTCGGTGTACTGCAGTTAGAGTGGAGTGCAGTGAGCTCTTGACGGAGGAGTCTGAAGTTGAAGGCCTGATGGGCTGGTTACTTTGAGAAGCTTTAGCAGACTGACCCAGCAGATGTTGAGCTGGATATCAGGGGTATTACTACCTCTATTGCTGACCCTCCATTATACTGTGAACTGCCTTTGTTTGTGGAAACACAGGATGTGGTGAATCAGGTGAAAGGGGAAAAAAGTTCCTGGGATTTTTGGCATCCATGCTGAAGTTCTCAAGGCTGGTGAAAATGCTGTACTCGTGTTGATGCATGCAGTTCTGTGCTCTGTTTGGAGCACACGCATCATCCAAATTGCCTGTAGGAGAGGCCTTGTTGTCTCTTTCTGGAAAGGGAATGGTGATTGCCAGGACTGCATCAGCTACTGAGAGGTGATGCTGCTCTCCGTGCCGGGCAATGTCTTTGCTCGAATAATTATTGATAGGATTCGCCATCATCTTCTTTAGCAGCACCACCAAGAGTAGTCTGGCTTTACACCAGAGGTCAATGATTGACTGTATCCTTGCTCTTCAGATCCTCACTGAATGCAGGTGAGAGTTTTGGCAAAGGCTGCTTGCAGCCTATGTTTATCTCCCTAAAGCTTTTGACTCAGTGAATCGGGATGCACTGTGGAGGATCCTCGGTCTTCGTGGGGTACCACCAAAGCTGATCGATCTGATGTCTCTGAACTATACCCTGTGAGGTGTGGTGGTTCCATCTCTGACTTTTTTACACTTGTTACTTGAGTTTGTCAGGAGTGTGTGCTGGCCCCCGTACTTTTCATTGCTTGTCTGGAGTGGATTCTCAGGAGGATGTCAGAGAGATGTAGCTGTGGTGCATCTTGGGTTTTTTTGTTTTTTTTGTATACAAGATTGAGGCTCGTGTAAGAGCTAACATCACAAAAAAACAAACGGACACATAAAAAACATATAATAAGGAGAGCGGGAGACAATATGGGGAGAGAGAGGGAAGCACACAAGTACAACAGTAGAGAACAGGGACATCGGGAGATCTGTGTGAGGGAGAAGGCTTGGGGGGAGGAAGCATGGGAAGAGGGGTGGGGGGGGGGGGGGTGGGAGAGATATAAAACACATTGACACTGCTGGGACTTCAAGGAAAGAAGTCGGAATTTTAAAAAAGTAGATCTGGGGTGAAATTAATGGGGGTAGAAAATATCAAGGTTTTGGATGGGGGAGGATAAGAGATGGTTGTGAACAGCTGTTTTAAAGACCTGGAGGGAGGAGTGGGATTGAAGAGAGTGTGGGAGTTTGTTCCAGAGGTGGGAGAAAAGAGGAATGAAAGAGTGAAGGTGAGCAGAGAGTCTTGATTTTGGCAGTTTCACCAGAAGAGGGTTGCTGGCAGATCTTGTGCGACCTGTAGGAATATTTGGGGGACAGAGCACAGACAGAGCTGGGGGAGCAAGGCCAGAGAGGAGTCGTTAGAAGACAAAGTGCACCAACCCTCCTTCGTTGAGTGAGTAAAAGGCCCTCAGAGTTAGCTTCATCGCGGGAGATCTGTGATTATTTTGCAGATGATGCAGTCATCTTTGTGGAGTCTTTGGGCATCTTTATGGGGGCCCTCAAGGTGCTGAATGAGGAGTCTGAGCCATTGGGATTATGGTCTCCTGGGTCAAATCTAAGATCCAGGCCGGTTCTCCTGCGAGTCTCTTTGCCGTCCCGGCGAAGCACAACGCGGACCCAGTCCACCACCCACGCCGATTCTCTTCCTTACGATGCCGACTGCCCCGAACCGCTCTTGCTCAGTCTTTTGCCACGAGTGCACACGAGCCAACAATGCGACCGCCAGAGAGAGCTAAAAATGCTGCAACCGCCCGATTCGCTCGCCAGTACCATAGAGAGCCTCTTCTTCTTCTCCTCCTCCTTTTACCATCCCGGGATCCATGCTCTGACATCAACCACCCGACAAATCGCCCGAGCCTCATTACCTCATCCCATCTCCTTAACTACTCACGAAGCTCGGGGCGTGGTTTCTCCGGTATGAATCACCAGGGGCGGAGTCTAATCACCGTTCGGGAATGTTCGGCTGGGCGGGGCTTATTTTCCGATTAGCAAATGTTCGGGTCCTTGTCGGCATGACTGTTGTGGGTGAATGGAGCTTTTTATGGCCGTTCTTGTCGCTCGTCATTGTTGTCATGGTGGCCCTTTTTGATTAAATAAAACATAAGGGCAAATCAGAGGGGCAATTCCACACTGGGGATTATCCTTAAGCCCTACCTAATTAGCATAGCTCCACCTCATTCATTCATTCATTCACCCCTCGTATGGAGACACATATACGATCTTATTCTATACAGATTCCCTACTTATTACATGGAGATTGTTATTCTTCGCGTCACACAGTCCATGCTAAACTAAACATTCCGAACGTTCCTAAGGTATTTCACCTTTACCCCCACAAACGTAACAATATTAACAACCACCCATCAAACACCTATAAATAGAGGCAAAAATGTTAAAATTCACAAAGACCGCTTTGGAGAGGTGCGCAGTTTCTTGCAACTGCAAATACCAACCAGAGTCACCCATGCCACTCCATGTCTAACCACACATGGACCACTAGACACATTAAGGCTACACCACAAAGACACTACAACGACATCCATCAAGACATCCCCCCACCGATCAACGACAATGACCACAACAAAAAACATCCTTAACCACATCACCAGAAACACAATCAATAGACTGGGCCCAAACAGTATCCTAGCCACTGAACCCATACACATCGATTTTCAAGGGTTTTTTTTCTTCTCTTTGATCCAATATGGTTGCCAGACCACGTGACTGACGACATTATCAATTTGCATTCTCTAATATAATTGTTGCGTAGATCACACTCAATTAATTTCAAACTTATCAGACTAAGCATTGTCCCTGTCGAATTATGATGTCATAATTCAGGCATGAATGAGGTCATCGTTAACAGCACTTATTCCCCATGTGGAGTTCTTTACAATGAGCCACATTTCATTTTTTCCATGGAGCGGTTTCATAGATATAGAGATGCAAAGGTTTTCCAAGATGGAATGAATGGCTTCATGTCTCAGTACCACGTAACCTATGACGTCATAATTATCAACACAGATTGTACAGGAGGAGACGCAACTGTGGTGAAAATCTCGTGTCAATCAGACCAACAGTTGCAGAGGGGGAAAAAAAAATCATATTGATCAGATCGAGCATTGTACTTGTCAAATTATGACGTTATAATGAAGGCAACGATTACATCATTAACATCTTATTCCCCATGTGGAGTACTTTTTAAACAAACACGCCATGTTAAAATTTTTCGAGAGAGAGACAGAGACAGAGACAGACACAGACACAGACACAGAGACAGACACAGAGACAGAGACAGACACAGACACAGACACAGACACAGAGACAGAGACAGACACAGAGACAGACACAGAGACAGACACAGAGACAGAGACAGACACAGAGACAGACACAGAGACAGACACAGAGACAGACACAGAGACAGACACAGAGACAGACACAGAGACAGACACAGAGACAGACACAGAGACAGACACAGAGACAGACACAGAGACAGACACAGAGGCAGACACAGAGGCAGACACAGAGGCAGACACAGAGACAGACACAGAGACAGACACAGAGACAGACACAGAGACAGACACAGAGACAGACACAGAGACAGACACAGAGACAGACACAGAGACAGACACAGAGACAGACACAGAGACAGACACAGAGACAGACACAGAGACAGACACAGAGACAGACACAGAGACAGACACAGAGACAGACACAGAGACAGACACAGAGACAGACACAGAGACAGACACAGAGACAGACACAGAGACAGACACAGAGACAGACACAGAGACAGACACAGAGACAGACACAGAGGCAGACACAGAGGCAGACACAGAGGCAGACACAGAGACAGACACAGAGACAGACACAGAGACAGACACAGAGACAGACACAGAGACAGACACAGAGACAGACACAGAGACAGACACAGAGACAGACACAGAGACAGACACAGAGACAGACACAGAGACAGACACAGAGACAGACACAGAGACAGACACAGAGACAGACACAGAGACAGACACAGAGACAGACACAGAGACAGACACAGAGACAGACACAGAGACAGACACAGAGACAGACACAGAGACAGACACAGAGACAGACACAGAGACAGACACAGAGACAGACACAGAGACAGACACAGACACAGACACAGACACAGACACAGACACAGAGACAGACACAGAGACAGAGACAGACACAGAGACAGACACAGACACAGAGACAGAGACAGACACAGAGACAGACAGACAGAGACAGTTTTTTGGTTTTTCCAAGATTGCACCTGTACCACGTTTCCGATGACGTCATAATTATCATTCATAAATTCTACAGGAGGAGGTGCTCCTGTGGTGAAAATTTCATGTCCATAGGACTAACAGTTGCAGAGAAAAACAATTCATACTGATCGGATCAAGAGTTGTACTTGTCGAATTATGACATAACAAAGGCCTCATAATTATGACTCATGTGAAAGTGCACCTCATCATAAACAAATCTTATTCTCCATGGGGTGTGCTTGACAATGATCCATGTTTGTATTTTTCCATTAAGCGGTTTTGGAGATGTATAAGGGCAACTTTTTTCCAAGATGGCCTCCGTACCAAGTGACCTATGACGTCATGATTATGACTAAACAATTCTACAGATGGAGGTGCTCCTATTGTGAAAATTTCATGCCAGTTGAACCAACAGTTGCCTATAAAATGAATAAAATATTTAAAAAATGCAGACATTCACTTACGGTCGCAAATGATCGCTTAAGATCTACGAGAGCGCAGGGAAGTTACTCCCCAGGTTTGCTTGTGCCCACCTTTCACACCTCCACTGTGGACACCACCTACAGTTTTTACGGTACACACAGACTCAACGACACGACAGGCTGATGTTGGCATGCTGAAACAGGCATGACAGACCGATGTTGGCATGCTGAAACTGGCATGGCAGACCGATGTTGGCATACTGAAACTGGCATGGCAGTCCGATGTTGGCTAGCTGAAACTGGCATGGCAAACCGATGTTGGCATGCTGAAACTGGCATGGCAGACCGATGTTGGCATGCTGAAACTGGCATGGCAGACCAGTGTTGGCATGCTCAAACTGGCATGGCTGACCTATGTTGGCATGCTGAAACTGGCATGGCAGACCGGTGTTGGCATGCTCAAAGTGGCATGGCTGACCTGTGTTGGCATGCTGAAACAGGCATGGAAGGCTGATATCATACCAAAACGGTCATGGCAGACCGATGTTGGCATGCTGAAACTGGCATGGCAGACCGATGTTGCATGCTGAAACTGGCATGGCAGACCGATGTTGGCATGCTGAAACTGGCATGGCAGACCGATGTTGGCATTCGGAAACTGGCATGGCAGACCGATGTTGGCATGCTGAAACTGGCATGGCAGACTGATGTTGGCATGCTGAAACTGGAATGGCAGGGTGATGTTGATGTGCTGAAATGAGCATCTCTCTGGCAGCATTTGAGTGAACCATGGAAGTCATTAAGGCCATTGTTTTTTCCTATCCATTACCTACCAGTCGTTAATATGGTCAAGGAGTAGCAGTTATGAAGGGAGCTTACCATCGTTACCTCCGCCACTGAAGGTTGGTGGAGGTTGTTTTTACCCCTGTCTGTCTGTCTTTGTCTGTGAACAGGATATCTGCGATTCGGCCGAAATTTGGAGGAGAGGTTGGGTGTGTGTGACGAGGACAAAATCATTCGATTTTGGAGAAGATGCCGATCCAGATCCAGATACTATAATTAAGTGCTTCTTCACCATTGCGAAATAGTGCTAAAAACGATGTGTAGCAGGATAACTCAAAAAGTTGTGGACAGATTCGGACGATACTTGATGGATGAGTTGGTTAGGTGACTCGAAAAAGCTGATTAGATTTTGGTTTGTGTCCGGATCCAGATCCGACCTGCCAGTGAGATACAGAAAACGTAAACTGTTCAGCCTGGCAGAGGTACGTGCTCTACCGAGTGCCATTGTAGTTTTAACTGCAAAGAGGCTGGGAATGTAACCTAATAGCTAGTATGCCATTCCCAGCATAGATTTGCATCTATGCTCCACAATAAACTCCCCTCCACCCCCTCATATGTGTGGATCAACTGTGGGATGTACTTTAATTTCCATTTACGCTCTGGAATTCGCAGGGTTTGAAATTCACACAGCTGATAAAGTTCTCTTTTCTTTATTTTTTTTTCTTCTCACTTGTACTTTTTTTTATTAAGGCTAATGATAAGAAAGCTATGTTGTTGGTTGCAAACCCCTCCTCTTTCTCCTCCTGCTCAGCCCCCCCCCCCCCCCCCTTCCTGTTCGCTGAGTTGTATGTTAAGGTTTCCCACAAAATATATCCTGCTCAGTCCCAGTTGAAAACCCAGTTTGTGGTTGAAAAATTGGACTTCTGAGCCTTGTTTGGAATAGTTGACCTCTGAGCCTTTGTCCTGAGTTAAAATCTTTCGTTGGTTGTGCTCCTTTGAGTTTGACCATTTTGTGATCTCTGCATTATTCCAGTGAAATCTCCTAATTGTGGTCATTTCTTGTGTAGTTATTTTATTTCCTATTTCTTTGGAGTATACGTTGCCAAAATTGTTTGCTTATACGATTCCACATTGGAATTTGAATCGCCCAAGTGGTTTACTTGCTGCTGATGCCATTCTCCTTGCAGTTGCTGAGTAAGCGGCGGCAGCTTTGCGAGACCCTTGATTTAGATACCTTTGTGTGGACTAATCACAGAGTCATTCGCTGGATGAAGAGCATCGATCTGCAGGTAATATAACTGGTGTATCAAACTAATATGCGATTTATATGACACGTCAGATCGCTGTTTTGGGGTTATCATTCGACAATGACCCAACCCAAGATAAATTGGCACTGAACTAAAGACTTCCAACTGATCGTCTCCTAGATTGAAGTCTCGGCCAAGACGTTTATCCCAGCGGACATGTGAAAGCATTTTGATTTTGGTCATACAAGCCCAAAATCCCTGGTGTTGGGCTAGCGGCTAGGGTGCCGGCTTAGGATCCTAGGATCCTGGGTTCGAATCCCGGTCGATCGCTGAATTAACGCCAGGGGGGTTGACTCAGCCTGTTCATCCTTCCGAGGTCAGCTAATTGAGTACCAGTTCACTGGTAATTCCCAGTTTGTCGTTAAAGGCGGCAAAAAGGGTTGGCGTCAGGAATGGCATCCGGCCGTAAAACATTGCTTCAAAAAGGGGACCAAAAAACAACAACAACCACGGTTCCCGAAAAAGGCCAACCCCCGCTTGCGGGGAAAAATGGCCTCTAAAGGTGGTTATTTAAGCATCAAATTTGCCACTCAGCTCGGGCATCTCCAAAAGAGGATTTTTGGCTGTAGGGCCATTGCACATTTTCCTTGAGGGAAATGGCCGCCATTTTTCAAAACGGCTGCAATTAAATTATTACTTTCACTTTAAGTTGGTAGGCTAACCCCCGCTCTTAGCAGGGAAAATGGCCTGAAAATGCCTGTTGTTGTGTGTGTGTTGTACTTTAAGTTGGTAGATTACTTGATTTAGTTCCATTTTTCACTTTATTAATACTTAAACAATTAAGACAGAAATTAAACAAATTAATACAGAACACTATTGAAATGTATGTGGACAAATAGACAATTTATGGGTGCAGATTGAGAGTGGAGGGACTAGAGGGAGGGAGAGGCAGGCCTTCGTGTCATGGACGGACTGCTCAAATAATTTGTGAGCTGGGAAGGCACGGGGGGTAAGCCCTCCAGGTCTTCAAGACAGCTGTTCATCACAGCTCAGATCATCCCCAATCCAAAATCATGATATTTTGTCCCCTCATTAACCCAACTCCACCCCAGGCCCTCCTCCTTCCAAATTTACATATTTTCCTCAAGATTTTCCTTCTGTATCAATCTTGTACACCCCCATGCAGCCTTTCCTGCTTCCCATTCCTCCCCACATCCATTGTTTATCCAATTCCCTGAACTATCTTGTCCTTCAACTCAGCTGTTGGTGCTCCCCCCCAACCTCTCCCCTCTCCCCTCTCACCTCTCCTTCTCCAGCAATTTTTGCTAATTTTTGGAACTCTTTCCTGTTAACAATTGATGAACCTACTAGATATTGCATTTCTAATGACTTAATCCTATTTCTCACATCTGTACAAGCACTCAAAGCCATATTGGGCCTCAATAGAGCAATTATTGATGAGACTACAGACACAAATTATGCACCATGAGCTTGATCACAACAAAACTAGTTGGTGGCCATCTTGGAAAATGGCTGCTACTGATGTTATTGGGGAAATCAGTGAGGGCCCTATAGCTGAAACGTTTCCTTTATGCATGCTCTACAGGCCTGCCAAATTTCCTGCTTGTATCATTAAAAATCCCCAACGTTTGTCACATATCTGTTGAGTTATTTCCGCTCGGAACCTTCCAAAATGGAGCAAACGACCAACACTTTCAGTTCAACTGTTAAATGAAAGCTGCTTTAAACCGGGTGATTAAAAAAAAAAATCGAAATATGGTGGATTATTTTGAGATGATGTTGAACCATCTCAAATAACAAATTTTACAAATTCAATTTAAAGTCTGTCGGAGTTGCCGAAGAAGATGAATTTGTGTTTAGGAAAGCTGCAAAGGATATTTTGTGATTTAATGCGTGCTATTCAGCCGAAACTTGGGGAAGGGGAGGGGCATGGGGTGGATGGCCATACACAAGGAAAAACGGAGTAATTCATAAACAGTTAAAAATGGCCCACAGACGAATAGAATAGTTCCGTGTTCTAGCAATTTAATCAACATGTGTAGAGGAGATTGTGGACGTGCATGAGGTAGTGATGAGCAGTACATTTGAGATACTCAAGTGAGGAGACCATTCCACAATCGGGAGAATAAGGGGAATGCATGCAGATAACTAGCCTGCACTTTGGGCTGGTGAACAGGTGAGGGTTTCTTGAAGACCATGTGTGACTTGGGTGGCTTGGGGAAGACACCAGCAGGAGAATGTCGTTTCTTGGGAATCTTCCTCCTTTCTTGTGATTCCATTCGCATGGTTTTGACCACCACAAGTTGCTGAACGGTGTATTTTATACAAGAAAACCACCGGCCTTGCTCCTCATGCCCTCTCGAATGATGTTCATGGTTTCAATAATTACGAAGAAGTGCGTTCAATGAACTACGACTCGTGTGGCCCGTGTGTACTGCCACAGAGGACGTGTCCATCTCATCCGTCCTTTTCGAAAGCATTCGCACCATTTGTACACATTTTTCTGCAACATACAGTTTATACCATACTGTGCAGTCTTTCTCCTAAGAATGTCCCACGGTTTGACACCTTCATTAAGCAATATATTGGTGATTCCTCGCTGCTCTGTAATGGTGCTCTCTTTTGGAGGGGCAGCTGTTTTTATAACGTGATTACAAGTGCCATCCATATGATGGGAAGTCTGCAATATCGTACCCAATATAACTGCATTACACATATGCACTATTAGTAACAGTGCAGTCATGTTGGGGTTTTCTTGCCGATAACCTCTCAAAACAGTTATTATCCCAACATGGTTTGAAAAAAATTTTGGGATATTTCAATCAGCTCCATTTGTCTGTCTGTGTCTGTCCGTCCATCGATCATGTTATCTCGTCCTAAACTATTGCGCAGAAATTCACCAAACTTAGTAGTTATGATCACCACATGGCAAGAAGGTGTAAGAGCCTTGTGTCGAGGTCAAACGATTGAATGAAATGAATGAATGAATGATCGTTTTGAGGCCATTTTTCCCCACTAAAGCGGGGGTTAGCCTTGCGGGCCCCATGACCTCATGGTTTCCTTTTTGAGGCATTTTTTATGGCCGGATGCCCTTCCTGACGCCAACCCTTAGTCACCTCTTACGACGAGCAGGGATACGGTGTACCTATTCTAAACCGGGGTACACACCGGGATCATTTATCCCAGCAAGCTGGTACTCAATTTGCCGACCTCGGAAGGATGACAGGCTGAGTCAACCCCCCCGGTGTTAATTCAGCGATCGACCGGGATTCGAACTCAGGATCCTAGGATCCCAAGCCGGCACCCTAACCACTAAGCCAACACCAGGCTATCAAACGGTTAATTACCAAAAAATGTAATTACGAGCACATTTTCGAATGAAACTTTGTACTTGCAATTAACATTGGGTGATGCTTGAGATATGTAACTATTTCTTGGATTTGACCCCTGGTCCATGCCCCAGGAGGTGGGGACTTAGGGGTGACAGGGGTCAAAACAGGAAATAAATTAATTCAAAAGTTGATGTTGGGTCAATCCTGGTGCAACTTGATACCATCTTTCAACTTTGCTTTCGGTGGGGAGTGTGGGCCTTTGCGATGGCCCGTCATTGACTTCACTGTAGTTTTTTTTTTTTTCAGGCCTCATTGTGTGTTTGGTCATAACCTGGTAAATCGCCATGCAGTAGATGCATTGACACTGATGTAGTCACTGAAAAATGTACCAACTATGAAGAGCACCTGCAACAAGCATACCTTTTGAATTTGGCAACATATGATTATTGCATTTCATCAAATTGTTGCTTACAGTGAAGCATAAGACTCAAATAACTTTGTAGACCTTTGTTTGATGTAATGAATGGAAAAGAGATGGGGGAAATAGAAAGCAATCACTCGTTGTGCTTACTGCTGGTGATCGCATCCAGCAATTTGCAGACAACCTCTTGAATAGCGGTGTGCATGGTGCGCTGCTCGTGCTGGAACCATCATTCAATGCAGACAGCCTCGCAACGACGCTGCGGCTACCACAGCAAAACAACTCTCTTCGCAAGCGCCTGACGTCAGAGTTGGCCTGCATTCTGATGCCTACTACGTAAGTCCATTTACATTTGGCTGCTTCTCCAGCCCAAAGTGGGGAGCTATACTCCATGGAGCTCCATGGAAAAGCTTGGCGTTGCTGAGTAATGCCTTGGCTCTATGGAGAATATGCAGACAGTGATGAGATATGTTTGTTGATTTGAATCCTACATCAAAGGGTTATGGCAGACAGTGATACCAAGGAATTCCAATGGCTGTCCAGAGAAATGGATTGGATCAATACCTAGGATCTGCACTATTAGGACCTTTTTCACTATATTAGGATCAGACCTAAAAAGATCTATCACTGCATTCCCCCATGTGATCTTATCTTTACCTCCACCACCGAAGGTGGTTGGAGGTTATGCTTTCACCCCTGTCTGTTTGTGAACAAGATATCTCAAAAAGTTGTGGATGGATTGGTACGAAATTTTGCAGAGAGTTTGGTATGTGACAAGGACGAAATGATTAGATTTTGGTGAAGATCCGGATTCGGATCCGACCAGTATAATTTTAAAGTGATTCTTCACCATTGGGAGATAGGGCCAAAAACAATATATAGCAGGGTATCTCAAAAAGGTGTGGACGGATTCAGACGAAAATTTGTGGACAGGTTTGGGTGTGTGACAAGGATAAATAGATTCGATTTTGGTGAAGATCTGAATGTGGATTCAGATACGATAATTATTTAATTTTGCAAGTGATTCTTCACCTGAGAGATGGGAAGAAAAGCAATATATAACATGATATTGAAAAACGTTATGGACGAGATACGACTAAACTTGGTGGACGAGCTGGTTCGGTGACGAGAACAAGCCGATTAGATTTCGGTTCAGTTCCAAATCCAGATTCGGCCTATCAGTGGGATAGAAACCATCAACCGTTCAGCCTGGCGGAGGTATGCGCTCTACCGAGTGCCATTCTGGTTAACCTTGCATTAAGCAATCCTGCACCACATCTCGGAAATCCTCACCTGCTCTGCCTCTTTTCCTGTTACTGCACAAAATCTATCCCTGACGAGTTAAAATCCCCCATAACTAATACTCTTCCTTTACCTCATGCCTTTCTGAACTCTTCTTGACCCTTTCTCCCCTGTTGTTCCCTCTCAGTAAAAGCCCTATAAAAGCACCCCATGATTTCCTATTATCTAACTATCTCCCATATCTATCCACACAAAATCCTCCACCTTAATTACTTCCCTATCTTTTATCTAGATTGCTATATCTCCGATTTTATCTTTCCTATCACACCTTATTGTATATTTTGTCACCTTCATGTCCTGTCCTGCAATAACTCTCCTCATTAAACCATGTCTCATTTACTGCAATTGCATCATATTCTTTGCTTTATGCTTTCTCAAGCTCCTCGGTCTTATTATTAAAATTGCTTGCGCTGGTATACAATTTTTTTTAAACTTTTTCCAGCCTGTAATTATTTTTTCTGCCTGTTCTTACTAATCATATTACAAGTTGCAGTTCCTCCCTTAAGCCTCTGCACACTCCTCCAGCCTAAAAACCCTGACGAAGTCCTTGAGGTCCCTGAGGAACATCGACAGATAGATGAATTGGTCAGATAAATAACTAAACAATATTTACAATGAAATTATGAAGGTAAGATTTAAACCATTCAAGTGCAGGTCCGGTAATACCAAACAAGAATGAAGACGATCAAGCAAACAAGCAGCTATCTCTCTTTAGGACCGGTCTCCCATATCTATTGCTCCTGAAGTTACAAAGCCTGCAAATTCTTCCACAAAAACCTGCTCTCGCTCATGCACAGATTCATCCTACCCTTCTTCCCGCCAAGGTATACTGAATCCTGGGGATGAGGTGGTTGTTTTGAAACATCTTGCATTTTCTTTCTGGAAGCCAAACTGAAAGAAGGCAATTTCAGATCATTCCACAAAGTGTGTCCATTCTCAGGAGAGCCAGAAAAGAACATCTGTCAATCCTCAAGAATCATCTTTCAAACTTGTCTCCTCCTCTAAAACCTGGTGGTTCCTTGCTATTTCTGTCTGTGGAGTATGCTCCTCCTCCATCTCTTCCCTCTCTTCAAATGGCAAGCCGATTCCGATTGTGAGAAGGCTGAAAGCCTCAATTCTGTGTTTTCTTCCAAATCTTGTGTTCCCAAACCTTCACTCCCAGTACCCATCCTTTTCAGGCACACCCATTTGCACCTGAGAAGGTGGAAAAGTGTCTGGCAACACTCGACGCTGATTATTTAACTGGACCGGATGGCATCAGTTCATGTGTGCTAAAAGTTAGCCTCCAAAGCCAGTTGCCAACTGGGCATCTCCATTGTGCAAAGTCCTTCCTTGTAACACATTAACTCTTCTCCATCTACAAGGCCTTTATCTGCAGGTAGATCGACTACTGCTCTCCCCTCTGGGCTGGCACGCCTGCCTCACATTTTGCTCAGCTTGACACCGTGGAAACCAAGGCTTTCAAGATCATTGCCACGCTGAAGCTGAGTCTAGGGGTCTATCAGCTTTGCCATTGCAGACAGGTTGGTGGTGTCTCTGTCTTGTAGCACCTTCTTCTGGTATTGCACCCCCTGCTCTTTCCATGCTTTGTTACCCCCAGGTTTCTGCAGGGCTCACACAGTTCACCATCAAGCCCCTTCTGGTGAAACTACCTAAATCCAGGATCACTGCTCATTTCGACTCGTTTGTTCCTCTTTTTTCTTGTCTGTGGAATCCACTTCCACATCCTCTTCAATCTCGTTCTTCCCTCCAGGTCTTCAAGACCGCTGTTCACTGCCATCTTAGATCATCCCCAATCCTAAACCATGATCCCTTCTACCCTTGTTAACGCCACCAAAATCCCTCTTCCTTCCAATTTTCCAGTTTTTTTTTTTTTTTTTTTTTTTCCTTGGAGTTTCCTTCTGTATCCATTTTGTCCACCCCATAAATGTGTGTTTTGCGTCCTATTTCGTCTGTTATGTCCTGATCCGTTCAGTGCACTAGCTCTTCCATAAGCCCAGGCTGTGTACAAAAAAAAAAAAGTTGTTTTTAATTATGCCTCAGCATGTGATTGTGTATATGGAAGCATTCTACTCACTGGTGAATTGTGCTTTTTCAGTTTTTCAAGAGAAAAGGTGAAAGAGAGAGAGGGAAGAGGAGGTTTGCTGAGGCGTGGATCAGACAGTCAGCCTTTCCTGCGGAATATCAACGGTCGGAACTCGGAACGCCGTAGCTTACGAGTAAGTTTACTCTCAGCTGGGCATCATTAAATGGTGAACGGTTGCGTCTAATTTGTTCATATTTAAAGCAATTCACTTGACTCCAACAGTCAATTACAAAAGGTAAGTTGAATTAAATTTGGTTCCAGGTGATTTTATTACTTGCAATATCGAAGATTTTTCAAGCATATTGGTCGGTTGAGTTGATTATTCTGTCTGTTTGTTTGTTTCTCTGTCAATCGCCTACAGGTCACAATTTTAAACCGATCTTCACGAAATGTCACCAGATGGGAGAGTTGGTCATAAGGAAGAAGCCTATTGATTTTGTGGTCAAAGGTCATCTTGAGGTCAAATTTCTAAAATTGCCATTTTTCACCCGATTGACTTGAAAATTAAATAGCAGTTGCATAGTACCTCATTGAATTGGGAAACCAACTATTTTTAATGTCAAAAGGTCAAAGATCTTCTCAAGGTCAGACTTCTAAAATCATAAATTTTAATCTGAAGAATCATCACTTTTCATCCTATTAACTTGAAAAAATTAAACAGCAATTACATAGTGCATCACTGAATTGGGAAACAAACTTTTTTGAGGTCAAAAGGTCAAATGTCAAAGGTCAACTCGAGGTCAAACTTCTAAAATTATCAATTTTCATCTGAAAAATCATGAATTTTAATCCGATTGACCCAAGCTTTGATTAAGATCGTCAATTTAAATCTTGATGAAATGAACAATTTGATGTATCCATGGCAACTTTGTATTTCGGGGAGGGATGGATTTTGCAAGTATCGTGTTCGGCATGACGTCTCTTGTTTGTTTATTTATTTATTTTATCATGTTCAAATGTTGTGGGATTGAGCGCCACATTGCTGCATATTTTACAAGTCGTTCCAAATTGAAGAACTTGTCTAACTATCTGTCTAATACATGTTAGGTACCATATTCTGTCTTTATCGATGTAGAATTTGTATTGCAAATAGCTCTGACTTTACACTTCATGTATTTTTTTGTTTGTTTTTTGTTTTTTACCAGGCCTCCTTGGGATTAACTCTTAGTCAAAAACTGGACCAAGAGACCGGAATATGATAGAGACTTAAAAACTGTGGAACTCTTTTCTTGGCTACTCAGCACCATGTCTCGGGAGTGTGTTGCCAGATCAACGTCAAGCTTCGGATGTGAACTAACTTTGACTTACAGACTGAATGAATGTATCATATTGTATTTTAGACAGCAGTACTATAGGAGGTGATTTTGGAAGGACAGGAATGCTTTAAGCTATTGTGATCGAAATGCAGAGGGTAGAGATACTTATTTATCTGCATAATTACATGCAGCACATCTCCAGTCGGCCATACAGTGCCCAGCTGGGTGAGAGTTTAAGTTCGGCAGTTTTGCTTCAGTTTGCACTAAGCCTCTCGTGGAGGAGCGTTTTTACTGCAGGCTTTTAAAATTGCATTATCGGCCTTTAAATTTCCGAATTGACATTTGATGCGGTTATACCATAGATTTTTTGAACTTTGAATCTGCATATTTTAAAAGTAAAAACACCAGCAGCAAAAACAAACAAACAAACCCTGCGATGCTGCGTTCATTTTTTTTCAAAATCCTTGTAGGTTTTTGAAAGTTTCCATTGACATTTCTTTCTGACATTCCTGAAACAAATGATTTAACAGGGTTTTCAAAGGAATATACCCACAAAAATAATCTTCCATGCATATTGTAATTATAGATGTGAATCTCCCGAGAACAGATGCCGATTTGTAGCTGCTTAGATTAAAAATGAAAACTTTCGGAGAAGCATTTTAAATAATTTAAAAGGCCTAATTTGATGAGCTCCGAAGCTAGCTGGAAGTTGTGTGCAGAACTGGAATTTTTACATAGGCCATGCCTTTTTCCTTTCTGGAACTCTGCAGTTGTTGCCAAACCATCTGCTGCTGTATAGTTTTCTGTACACTTCACAGAGATGGCTGTATTGTGTACTTTCATTGTAAATTGTGCAAAGTGAACGATTTATGCATTTGTAATGCCACCATATGCTTTGTCACGTCCACGGTTGTCCGCCCGGCCAAAATGTGTCCATCGCGCGATGCATTACTATAGCGCCTGCTATCGCTTTTCTAGTGCATGGAGAAAAAAACGGGAAAATGCAAGCGAACAAACTTATTTGAATGTCCAGCTGTGATCGCCATAATCGTTCATCGCATCCTGTGCTTCCGTAGGTCTCAGTTGCAGGTAATTATGTTGCAACGCTGGTGTTCAGCACTATTAGCAGCTGTTTTCATAAAGCAAGCCATTAAGGAAATGATGCAAGGTAACATTCCAACGTTCCTATTACCTGTCAGGACGGCTGTCTCGTGGACACACACTTTTACATTCTGGAGGAATTCTTGATTCTTCTGTCATTGATGGCACTTTGGTGGATTGTAGGTTAAGTACATGCAGTAAGCTTAATTACTTGTACAAGAGAAGCTTGTCTGGCCAAATGATGGCCTTGAGTAGTGCATTGTACAAAACCAGAGATTGTGCTTTTTTAACCTTTTGCTTGCGACAAATTGTTCATGATGTAGCGATAAGGAAGGAAGCCATGCTTGTAATAAAATCGGTGTCGAATTTTGAGCGGTCATCACAATGTTTTAGTAATTCCCCCGCTGCATGGTTTTGTCTTACTTTTTAACAGTGAAAGTGAAGGAGTACTGAAAACAATATTGGTAACTGCAGCCATTACGATCCCGAAGGAAAGGTAGCTACTACTTTAATTGAACAATAAATGATGTCTTCATAAATATACAGTACGTAGTTGGCTTTTGATCTACAAATACAAAATTTAGCAAAAGGAGCGTCATGGCAGAAAAGGTTGCAGTTTTCCTATTGGACTGTGAACAATCGAGTTAAAAAAGCATACCACATGTTCCAGCACTTAGAATTATTACTAAAATGTACAGCTGTAAAACTCACTTGACTGTAAATCCTCCCATACCCCCCTCTTTCCCTCAAAATATATTTAATTTTTACTTGTCGGTCATTTTGAATCTTCATTGCACGCATTAACTTTGTGTTATCCTCTCGTAGTTGATTTGAGTTGCGGAAGCAATTCTACATCTTTCTTCTCCAAATCGGTTTGCTATTTGACGATTTGCAAGAGTAAATATCACACATGTTAATAAAGCGAGTCCAAGGTAGTGTTGGGAACATGGAGCACATTGCACGACATGGTTTGTGCTTGACCAGATTCGATGCTGTTCATTTGTTGCTTTTTGAAGCTAATTGTTCGTGTAAGTGTCATGTGATTCTGGCGGTAACTCGGGGGTGACCAGTTCCCATCATAACACTGACTGCTTACCGTCTCGATAACGATGACGAGCATTCGGCCATTGGGCGACTTAACACTACTAACAAAGCTCTGGATGAATGGTGATCAAGTTGTACATCATCAGCACACGATGAAATTGATGTAAAGTTCTACGAGCGAAGCTACATTGTTTGTTTGTTTGTTTTTGTTTTTGAAGACGTTTGTATTTGGGGTGGACCCACATGTGCGTATTTGACATCCTGTCATGCTGCACATCTAATGTACTTGAAATGACTGTTGCTCTTTGGAGTGAAGTCTCCATTATCTCATTTCTGTGTGCTGATCTCAGCATATGATCTATAAATGCACAATTATAACAAATATAAGTCTTTATTAAAACTTTTAAAACACACAATGTTGTTGTTCCTTTTGTCACGGCGTGCGTGGTGTTTAATTCAATGCAAGGCCCGCAATGCCCACAATGTAGGCAAAATACATGACGGAGATTTGCTCCAGTATGATGCTTCAGGCCAACATTCATGATTTCCTTCTTGATTCAATTTTCTGCCATCCCTTTCTCCCTCTTCCTACAAATAGTCACTTTCAGCGATCTTTTATTTCATGAAATCCTGTTGCAGTCAAGTGGTCATTTTTTAACTAGATGGTATTCAGAGAATACTTACCCTGCGCAGTCACTTGGTGTAAGCCAACTCTTCTATTTTTGAACGTTTTTTTTTTCCTTTAATCCAAAATGGCTGCCAGACCATGTGAGATATGATGTAATAAATGTATATTCTCTAATATAATTGTTGCATAGATCATGCTCAAGAAACTTCAAACTGATCAGACTAAGCGTTGTACTTGTTGAATTATGACATCATAATTAAGGCACCAATGACGTCATCATTAACAACACCTATTTATTCCCCATGCAGAGTTCTTTACAAAGAGCCATGTTTCAATTTTTTCCATGGAGCGATTTCAGAGATATAGACGTGCAATATTCTTTGGTTATTTCCAAGATGGCACCTGCACCACGTGACCTATAACGTCATAATTATCATTAAAATAATCTACAGGAGGATGTGCTCCTATGGTGAAAATTTAGTATCCATCAGACCAACAGTTATAGAGAAAAAAAAATTCATACTGATCGGATCAAGCGTTGTACTTGTTGAATTATGACATCATAACAAAGGCACCAATGACATCATAACGTATCTTATTCCACATGGGGAGTAGTTCACAATGAGCCATGTTTCGTTGTTTTCCATTGAGCAGTTTCAGAGATATATAGGATTATAGGTGTAACGTTTTTCGAAGATGGTGTCCATAGCACGTGACCTATGACGTCATAATTATGAATAAAATATTCTTCAGACGGAGGTGCTCCTATGGTGAAAATTTCGTGTCATTCTGGACCAATGGTTGCCGAGAAAATTAATTTTAAAAAATGCAGACACGTATGCCACACGTACGGACGCAACCGAATGCTTACCCCTGATTTCGCTTCGCGAACGCAGGGTAATAACGCTTTTTTGATTATTAACCTTATATTCAACCGGAAACATTTTCAGACCTAATGCTATATTTATTGGTGTTCACTGCATATCGAAAGAAAGTGTTCTTTGTTGGAAAATGTAGATATTGATGGTCATATACTTCCAGCAATTATCACGTACCATCTATGCAGGCATTTTATCTCGTTAAAGCTCCTTTGTAAAAGCTCACGTGAGCTTTGGGAAGACCTGGTTTGTTTTGGTGCCATAGCGATGTTCAATATGGAAAAAAAATATCCTCAGTTGCATTCATCTGTAATTATATAATGTTGCAGCTGTCACTGACTCCCCAGTGCGCAAATGTTTTTTTGTCTTTAAATAGAAAAACATCAGGTATAGTAGAAATAGTAATTATAGCAAAATGCATAAACAATACGAGACAAAAATATAAATTTAATAAGCAGTTTGGCATTTTCCAAGTACAACTGTTTTTTGGTTTTTTTGGCTTTTGGTGCAGACGGTATTGCAATCCCTTTCAGTCGCTCTGAGGTCGAACAGATAATTAATTTGGAAATAATGTGTTCAAATGTAGTGAATTGTTGAGAGAGCCATTTTTACAAATCGTTTTTACTCCTTGGTGCACTTATTCTGCAAAGCCAAATGTCAATGCTCCCATTGTGCGACTGTAGTGGAGAATTTTAAGAGTTGATCGAAAGAAAGAAAACTGGAATTCTATTTGTCGATTGCTGTTTGGTTTAATCGAGATTAAACAACATGCGCACAGTATCGAAGAGCTAACCTGACTAATTTCTACTTTGAGATTTTGTAGCTCGGCCATAGGTTTTGTTTTTGTTTTGGAAAATAATTTCCTTCTCCCATTCTGATCATTTTGGGCTCCTGAAGGTGCTTGGACATTTCATTTGTCATACAAGGATAATATTAATAGGAGACATCAGTGTACTTTGACATGAATGTAAGTATATACAGTGCCCTCCATAAGTATTGGAACAGTGAAGTCAAATTTGGTATTATTGCGAAATACTCAATATATTTGAATTTGAGATCAAAAGATGAATGAGGCAAGGGTACAGAAGGTCAGCTTTTATTTCTTGGTATTTCTATGCCTATATTTTTTTTACTATTGAAGAACAATACCACTTATTATGTTCAGTTCCACTACTTTAGGTATGCATAAGTATTGGAACAGATGACTGATGGGTGTTTCTTGTTGCAAATTCAATAATCTTGAAAAATAAAGAAACCACTGGTGTACTTAGCAATAGGCTCATAGTCAGGTCAGGAAAACAAATGCAGTTAATGACAGAAAAATCATCAGAGCTGTGAAGAAAAACCCTGAAACAACTGTCAGTGACATCACCAACAACTTCCAGAGTGCATGGGTCAAAGTATCACAATCTACGTTCGCAGAAGACTCCAACAGCAGAATTACAAAGGCTACACCGCAAGATACAAACCTCTCATCAGCACCAAAAATAAAGGCCAAGAAGTACAGAGGTGAGCCAGTAGAATTTTGAAACAAAGTTTAATCACAGATGAGAGCAAGATAAACTTTTACCAAAGCGATGGAAAGGTGAAAGTGTAGAGAAAGGAAAGGACTGCATAAAATCCCAACATGCTACATCATCTATGAAACATGGTTGAGGTAGTGTCATGGCTTGGGCTTGCATGGCTGCCTCTGGAACTGGCCCACTCATCTTTATTGATGATGTAACTAATGATGGCAGCAGCAGAATGAATTCGGACATGTGCAGAAACATTTTTGCTCAGATTCTGATATTGAATCCATCATCATTATTAACTCTAAAGGTTCTCAATATGTTCATTCTGATCAGTGGGATTTTGAAGAAACTATTTGAGACTAAATTAGTGATGGAAACACTTATGGGAGAATTGTGGAGCCGTGTAGTTTCGAGCCTTCTGTGAATGATTCAGACGAACATGGAGACAATGGAGATGTTAGTGAAGATGAAAATGCCGTTTCTATGTTCACTACTGATTTGTCGGTTTTGTTTTTCCGTTAAATTGACAGTTTATCAGGGATTTTGTAATAATTGATAGATCAGTTGTATTACTCCAGAAGAAACTCGGACACCGCAGACAAAATGGGCAGTGAATGTTTTGTCCCACTGTTGCAGGATGACCCTGTATGCTGCAGGATCGGCTGCTTAGCTCTGAAAATAACGTTTGGGGGTCATGTCATTATGTTGATGTTTCACAAAAGACTTGTGGCAAATGACTAACTCTGGCCAATCACAACAGACTAACCCTGAGGAGTATGCGCTAGGAGATGCAAGGTTATATGGTGGTGGTGCGTGTGCGAAAGACATGTAAGAACAGCTCTACCTATTTGGTTAGCACCCATTCCACCTGCTGCTTTGAGGAGCCCCTACTTTTACAAATTTTGCGTCATCAGGACGTGAGGAACATCCATGGCGTCTGACGCGTTGATGAGCACCTCCCTTCACACCTTTGCTTTCCACCAGGAGTGCTCGCCTAACTCGGCGTTTTTGCCCTCCGTTAGGTAGAGCTCGGTAAGCACTCTGCTTGTTCCACTTAGTAGTGCTCGCCAAGCTTCCTCATGTTCCGCTGATTAGCGCTCGGTAGTGCCTGACGATTCCTTGTCCTGCCTGACACGCCGGAAGCCCAGTCAACCCTGCCAGTTCTGCCCTTCGAGCGCGAACTCTATCACGGCCTAGACTCGCTCTGTCCCGGACCTTATCTGCTCCAGATGTGAACGCGAACTTTGGTGTGTTCTACCTGCATTAGCATTGCATATGCCTTTCCACCAATATGATGGGTAACCTCACGAAACAATCACTATTGAAATATCAAAACTCCAGGGTTCTTTTCTATGTTGGATGCAACTTCCCAAGGTACTTTCCAGATCCACAACAATATTTATTTATATATATATTTGTGTGTGTGTGTGTGTGTGTGTGTGTGTGTGTGTGTGTGTGTGTGTGTGTGTGTATGTATGTATATATATATATATATGACAAATGATGAATTGCGAAAGATGATGGGAATAGAGCCTGTGATGGATGCTGTGAAGAGAAACAGTTTGAGATGGTTTGGTCATGTGTTGAGGAAGGATGAAAGTGACTGGTTGAGAAGAGTGATGGAAATGAATGTAGAGGGAAGTAGAGGACGGGGAAGACCAAGAAAGACTTGGCTAAAGGTAGTGGAAGAAGAAATGCGGGCAAGGGGGTTAACAAGGGGAGATGCAGAAAATAGGGCAAAATGGAGAAGATTGTCATGGGGACCACAAGGTTAACCCCCGCTCTTGCAGGGAGAATGGCCTTAAAATGCCTGTTGTTGTTGTGTATATATATACTCGCGGGGTCACCCGTGGGAATCCCACGGGCATGGATGTGTGTGACATTTCGACATATTGAGTTAGATACTGCACCTGCACATTCAGTTATATAAAATGGTTACTGGCAATTGATCACATCCACAAATGATGTAATCCACACAATTTATGTACTTTACATAACGTTAATAGGAATACATGCCCGTGTAGATGGGAAATAGTTTGTTTGAAATAAATCACAAATATCAGAAGAAAGTTTTTAAAATTTAGAACTATTCTCACTCAGAGTTAAACATCACCGTAATATTATGCGGTTGCTTCAACGTTTTTGGTGAATTATGTCATCATTGTGAGATTTTTGGGGAATTTTTTTTTTTGAAATGAGATTTTTATATCTAAAAAAACGGCAAAAAGCATCAGAACAGCTGTGAAACAGCATCAAAACAGCAGTGAAAAAGCATCAAAACAACAGTGGAAAGCGTCAAAACAGCAGTGAAAAAGCATCAAAACACTATCAAAACAACAGTGGAAAGCATCAAAACAGCAGTGAAAAAGCATCAAATCAGTGAAAAAGCATCAAAACAGCAGTGAAAAAGCATCAAAACAGCAGTGAAAAAGCTTCAAAACAGCAGTGAAAAAACAGCAGTGAAAAAGCATCAAAACAGCAGTAAAAAGCATCAAAACGGCAACAATGGTCCGGTGATTTTTCAATCACTGCAACTAAATGTGTCGGAGTAGTTAACTATTTTCCTTCGTGCCCTCCTTTTGTTGCCTGAATGGTGTCACTGCAGGACCTCCGGGTAAACAACATTACGGGTGAAGATTCCACTGTGGCCATCAATTTTTCCCTGTTGGCCATTACTGACTACCTTTACCTTGACATCCTCAAATCGTTTAGCACGCGACAATGCAACATATAATTGGCCATGGCTGAAGACGGGTTCTGGTAAGTAAATCCCAACTTTGTGTAATGTTTGACCTTGACTCTTGTTTATTGAGAAAGAGAATGCCACACGAACTGGAAATTGATGGCGTTTGAGTACAAATGGTGGTGTTGTATCGGAAGGTGCAATACTAATCCTGGGTATAAATGTGCGTGTTCCTTTGTGACTGCCAGAAATTATTTCTCCGTCTATTATGTTTGGCAACAATCTTTTAACAACCAATCTTGCACCATTGCACAGTCCCTGTTTCGGATCAAAGTTACGGAGTAACATGATGACAGCACCATCTTTGAGACGAAGTTTGTGCAATGGCATTCCAGAAGGAGTTAATTGATTTAGGAATTCCATAGGATCGTTTAGTGCCTCTTCAGGGTCATCACAGACAATGGAATCAGCGCTGAAGTACGTCTTTTCTTCCCCAGGAAATGCATCCAGTATCTCATCGTTGATCACAAATGTGGATTCATTCTTTGGACACAACACGGCTCATTGTGCCAGCGCATCATAGTTTGAATGGATTTCGTTCAAATTACCAAAAACAGCCTCTGCTAAAGAAATGTTGTCTTCTACACAGATACGATCAGGCAGTCGTATTAAATCTGTCAGGAATTGTTTCCACAGTCCCATTTCCAACCGACAGTAACCATTTTGAGAATTCTTCATCATCATTAGCTCTCATGTTTGATGTTTAGTTCAGCTGTTTGAACTTTGGCCACAACTTGCTACGCTTGATGCATGTGGCGATGATTGCTGCAGGTGCAGCGCAACGTACAACGGGCAAAACCTGCCTGAAGTCCCCACCAAGAAGTAAGACCTTTCCACCAAAAGGAATGTTGTTGCTGGTTACATCCCGGAGACATCGATCAACAGCCGCTAAAGCATATGCTGGAGCCATAGGTGCTTCATCCCAAATGAATAGGTTGGCCTTCCTTAGAGCATCTGCATCTTTACTCGTAGGTGATATGTTGCATGTGGAGTTTTCCAAAATGGGCACTGGCAATTTAAATCGATGGTGCGATGTACGGCCCCCTGCTAGCAATGTTGCTGCAATGCCCGAGTACGCCATTGGAAGAACCAAACGACACTGGCCTCGCAAGATGTGCAGAAGCGTATTATAGAGAAAGGTCTTGCCACTTCCGCTCGGTCCATCAACGAAAAACAACCGGTTGCCTGTGTACTGGTCCCTACAATGAATGGCCTGTAGGACCTCATCTACAATTTGGATTTGGTCATCATTTAGTAGTTGTCTGTTTTCACCTTTTTCATGTTCATCTCCTTGGTACATACTGATAATCATCGCTCGAAAGATCTTCAACAGTGTCTGGAGGTACTGGTAACTGAAATGCTTCCAAGGTCTGTCCATGTCTCAGGAGGAAGGACTGTATTTCTCGCAATGCCATGAAAATACTCTGTTCCAAGATATGGCCGCTGTGCACAAAATCTTCGCAAAGGTCGTTTTTCTATTTTTCCCACAGTGCCGACGTGTCTGTTGGTGTGCAGAATATGCATAGGGTTGCAAAAAGAGATCTCAATTGTTGTGGCATGGCAAAGATAACTCCATCAGCTAAGGACCTGTCCCATTCTGTATCATCTTCTGTTAAATGTAATTTCCTGGCTGCATCCTTGTATGTTGCACAAACTGCTCCATCTACGGTTCTGAGATCTTCAAATGATGTTTTACCAGGGCAGTGCAGCAGGAGTACACGAAGATGAAAGCGCTCAATGTCCATAGGGCTTGCCGAAACCATGCGTCCGATAACCTTGTTGCCGCCCCGGCGTCGAAGTTTCCATGTCTTTCATCCATCTTCAAATATGTAATATTTTGGAATGTCATGGTACAGATAACTTCGTGCCTCAGGGTCTCTCTGGTTTAACTGAAACCAAGCTGTAAGTGTTGTACCCCTATGGTCGTACAATGGCTTCTTCCTCGTTACCATCCCTGAACACACAGTCTGCAATTCAGGTAAGTGTACCGCAAGTCTGGTGATGGAATGGGACTGTTTGTGCATTTCAAATTCCATCAATCTCCATGCTGCCTCTGGGGCACTGACATATCTGCAGTCCAAATAGGTCTTTATTTCGTCCACCTCCACTCTCCTGCGCTCTCGAATTTCGATGCTGGCACAGTCATGTCCCTTGTACACATATTTAAATAAGTACTTTATACTCTTTATGCTTGCGCAAACCTCAAAGTTGATGTGTGCTCTGTACTTCTTCAGTAAATAAGCATTGAATGGGACCACAAATTGGCAATCAACCGGTTCCATGAACGGTTATGGTGGGTCCATTTGGGGGACGCTTGTAAAGGGCATAGCCATCTATGCTCGCAAGTGTCTCTGCAGCATACGCTTTTGGAAAGCCTTTACTGCACACTCCATCTTTCACACAAATCGAATGGCGATTTAAAGTGCCACACGGACCATGTATCATGTGAGACTTCACCAAGGAATGGATCTCTGGTGACTCATTTGAATTAGGAATTTGTGCAGAAACAATTCTGTCAATGTCTTCGTCGGTACAAATTTTATCTTCTTGGCACAGCATGAGTAATATGTGGGCATGCGGTAGGCCACGCTTCTGATACTCGACGACGTAGAGAAATGCACGTACTTTGCCCAACACGTGCTTCTTCGTTATATCGTCGATTAACTCTTTTAATTTCAGATGAAACACGCGTGCCACTAAATCTGGTGCCTTCAGCTCGTTGGTGTTGTCCGATGTTTTCTTGTATCTCTGTCCATTTTGGATTACACGTGAACGTGATGAAAATATCTGGTTTTCCGAATTTGCGAACAATGACCATAGCATCTTGGTAGTTCTGCTGCATAGCTCTTGGACTCCCTGCAAAACCCGACGGCAAAATGACGATACGACCGACAGGACGTTGGTTATCAGCAGCAACGTTCTGGACATGGTCCAGTAGTCCTCTGTATTCCATGGCTCCAAGGGTTTCCTGATTTTGTTTGAAGTATTGCAGTCGATTTGCTTCTGCCTTGCAATATCCGTCGACAACATACTGCTGGAACAATTTCCCCGAAGAATGGATAGTGCTGAATTCATTTTGAATAGCCAGTCGGTAGGCATAGAATTCACGATGAGTTACCTTGTTTCGAACCGCAGTCTGTCGCTGGTGAGGCATGTTTATCATCCATCCAGGCTCGCCATGTGGAAAGAGAATGGGATATGTCATGGGATCAATGTGAGAGGAAAGTGGAGAGAGATTGTGTAAGCCCTGGTCATGCAAATGAACCTGGAAATCCCTGTTTGCAGGTGGTTCACCATGTTGTCCACTAACGAAGACAGCAGCAATTTCATCAGCAGTTGGTATGTTGTAACGACTTTCGTCGTCTGCACACAGTCGACGAAAATGCATTTCCAAGGTAGAAGGGAGGCGATCTTCAAGGACAGCTTTTCTGATTTCTTCCTGTTCACGCTCGAACATAGTCTTGTAACATGTGACATAAGGATTAACGTCAGATAGCATGTTGTGCAGTTCTGCCACCAATTCTTGCAAACATCTGCGATTCTCAGGTCGATTCATACGTTCCTTTGTAGCTTGAGCTGTATCCAAAATAAATAATTGTGCAAATTGTGCTTGTTCATGTACATGTGATGGATGTAATGGACCACAGCGATGGTAAATTTGACCGTGGATTTTGAAACAGTACGGTCCATTTCCTGGAGGAGATGAGATCTGAGCACCCATTGATGCAAAAGCTAATGCCGAATTGTAATTCCGGATATTGTCTCGGAAGTTGCGACATTTTTCATCGTCACCCTGATAAAGTTGTTGCAGTCGAGCAGGTACGGCAAATAGTGGAGGCAATTTAACTTTTCCCTTGGAACAACACAGTGTAAATCCATCCCCTTGTCCTGTTGATTCATTTGTGAAATGGTGTGCAGAACAGTACACACATGGTGACGTCATTGGACCGCAATTATGCTCTTGAACAATATTATCGGATACTTCGGCCGGATTCATTATGGCTGCGGTTGTATATGTTTGCTGAGCACTCCAACGTCTTTGTTGCTCAGCATGCCGTGCGAGTCTGTGTTGACGTTCATCGACGGTCTCGTTCTCCCTCCTCATCGTTGTTGCAGCGGCATCCTGTGCGAGTCTGTGTTGATGTTCATCGACGGTCTCGTTCTCCCTCCTCATCGTTGTTGCAGCAGCATCCTGTGCGAGTCTGTGTTCATGTTCCTCGACTGTCTCGTTCTCCCTCCTCATCGTTGTTGCAGCAGCATCCTGTGCGAGTCTGTGTTCACGTTCCTCAACTGTCTCGTTCTCCCTCCTCATCGTTGTTGCAGCAGCATCCTGTGCGAGTCTGTGTTGATGTTCATCGACGGTCTCGTTCTCCCTCCTCATCGTTGTTGCAGCGGCATCCTGTGCGAGTCTGTGTTGATGTTCATCGACGGTCTCGTTCTCCCTCCTCATCGTTGTTGCAGCGGCATCCTGTGCGAGTCTGTGTTCATGTTCCTCGACTGTCTCGTTCTCCCTCCTCATCGTTGTTGCAGCAGCATCCTGTGCGAGTCTGTGTTCATGTTCCTCGACTGTCTCGTTCTCCCTCCTCATCGTTGTTGCAGCAGCATCCTGTGCGAGTCTGTGTTCACGTTCCTCGACTGTCTCATTCTCCCTCCTCATCGTTGTTGCAGCAGCATCCTGTGCGAGTCTGTGTTCATGTTCCTCGACTGTCTCGTTCTCCCTCCTCATCGTTGTTGCAGCAGCATCCTGTGCGAGTCTGTGTTCACGTTCCTCGACTGTCTCATTCTCCCTCCTCATCGTTGTTGCAGCAGCATCCTGTGCGAGTCTGTGTTCACGTTCCTCGACTGTCTCGTTCTCCCTCCTCATCGTTGTTGCAGCAGCATCCTGTGCGAGTCTGTGTTCACGTTCCTCGACTGTCTCGTTCTCCCTCCTCATCGTTGTTGCAGCAGCATCCTGTGCGAGTCTGTGTTCATGTTCCTCGACTGTCTCGTTCTCCCTCATCGTTGTTGCAGCAGCATCCTGTGCGAGTCTGTGTTCACGTTCCTCGACTGTCTCATTCTCCCTCCTCATCGTTGTTGCAGCAGCATCCTGTGCGAGTCTGTGTTCACGTTCCTCGACTGTCTCATTCTCCCTCCTCATCGTTGTTGCAGCAGCATCCTGTGCGAGTCTGTGTTCATGTTCCTCGACTGTCTCGTTCTCCCTCATCGTTGTTGCAGCAGCATCCTGTGCGAGTCTGTGTTCACGTTCCTCGACTGTCTCGTTCTCCCTCCTCATCGTTGTTGCAGCAGCATCCTGTGCGAGTCTGTGTTCACGTTCCTCGACTGTCTCGTTCTCCCTCCTCATCGTTGTTGCAGCAGCATCCTGTGCGAGTCTGTGTTCATGTTCCTCGACTGTCTCGTTCTCCCTCATCGTTGTTGCAGCAGCATCCTGTGCGAGTCTGTGTTCACGTTCCTCGACTGTCTCATTCTCCCTCCTCATCGTTGTTGCAGCAGCATCCTGTGCGAGTCTGTGTTCACGTTCCTCGACTGTCTCATTCTCCCTCCTCATCGTTGTTGCAGCAGCATCCTGTGCGAGTCTGTGTTCATGTTCCTCGACTGTCTCGTTCTCCCTCATCGTTGTTGCAGCAGCATCCTGTGCGAGTCTGTGTTCACGTTCCTCGACTGTCTCGTTCTCCCTCCTCATCGTTGTTGCAGCAGCATCCTGTGCGAGTCTGTGTTCACGTTCCTCAACTGTCTCGTTCTCCTGTCTCATTCGTTTTCTTGCTGCAACCTGTTCAAGTCTGCATTGACGTTCGTCGACGGACTCGTTCTCCTGTCTCATTCGTTTTCTTGCTGCAACCTGTTCAAGTCTGCGTTCTTCATCGACTGTCATTCATTTTGGAAATGGAAGTTTCCATGCAACGCATGAATTGTCACGATCGTCAAGAGGAAGTGTCTCGTCATCATCAAATGATAAATAAATTACATTGTGAAAATTAAAGATTTCAAATAAACCTATTTAAAGTGTATGCGCAAATAACTAATAATAAAAAAACGAAGAAATATCTCTCGGTAATTTCCTGAACCATATTTTACTTCCGGCTAATAATGTTGAATGAAATAAAAACGAAGAAATATATGTCGTTTTGTGACGACTGTCATCAAAAGTAAAAGTAATATATCTTAACGGAAAAGAAAAAGCGACTGCATTTTCCTCTCCAATATCTCCTCACACTTTACACACACACCGGCCCATGTTTACATATACACACACACACACACACACACACACACACACACACACACACACACACACACACACACACACACGTACATCGACACACATGCACACACACACACACACACACACACACACACACACACGTACATCGACACACACGCACACACACACACACACACACACACGTACAGACACATATACACATTACACATATACACAAAAACACACACGTACAGACACATATACACACACACACACATATATATATATATATATATGTTGGAACCCATCTGTGAATCGGTCCCATCGGCCGATGGGTCTAACCCATCTGTGGATGCACGAGAAATGACAATGCAGACCCATCGGCCGATGGGTCTGCGCCATCTGCGGATGTGTTGTTCACCTTGAAGGAATGTGTATGCATCAATGGTGCCACCACCAAATGGGATCCTTGCCACCAAAACTACATTTACCCTCGCCATCACCTTCATCAGCACCTGCCACTCTCTACCCTGCCACCATTCCCCTCCGCCATTATCAGAAGAACACCTAATGTTTTGTATGAATGTTGAGTATGTTATGTAAAGCTTTACTAAAACTGCCATGTATCTGTTAATTACAAAATGTATTGACAAAATGTATAAATAGATGGGTAGAAATAGATAATAAAACATTTTAAAATCATCTCTGTTAAATTCCTACCACATGAATTCCAATGACTGTGTACCTGATTGAAGAGCACCATTCTGTCAACACATTCCTTCAAGGTGAACAACACATCCGCAGTTGTTTTCCACTAATACAGAACGCAACAACCCTTATATACCCGATTGTGAAGCCAATCGTCAAATGTACCTGTCCGTACATTTTGTTACGCCACCTGTGATATAATCCTGTTATTGACTTCTTGCTGCGACAGACAATCAGTGACATGGTTCTTTTAACAAAGACATCACCGAAGGGTAAAATAAACACACCAGATTGATATACTGAGTTCAGAAAAATATCCCATTTAAATGCCAATTCTGTATATATATATATATATATATATATATATATATATATATATATATATATATATATATATATATATATATATATATATATATATATATATATATATATATATATATACACACACACACACACACATGTACAGACTTGGCATTTAATATGGAATATTTTTTTTGTGGGCGTGAACTTACTTTTCAAGATGACAGAACCAAAAGTTCATTATGTTGAAAATTATGTTGAAATTATTCTAGAGTTTGTTAACGTGACCTCTAAAAGAAACAAAAACCACATTTGAGATTTCGAAGCAAATAAATTGATCCTTGAAAGTGATGTAAACTGATATCGAACTCAATTCACGGATAGCACTGTGTTAAACTTCGGTACGTTTTCCAAAGTATGTCTTTATTTTGCACATTAGCCAAAAAAATTTTCAACAAAAGCTAAATTATGACTGGGATTACGGACAGTAAAATTACAGTTCAGTACTTTGTGTAACCCCAACGAGCATTCAGTAGAGCACGTACATGTCGAGGCATGCTGTTCACGAGATTTGCCAAGGTTTGGACAGGAATCGCTTGCCATGCAGTGACAATAGCCTGCTGCAATTCACGCACAGAGGTCGGCTGCTGGTCCAAGTTGTCGATTTGACGCGTTAATTCTGCCCACAAGTTCACTATCGGATTCATATCCGGGGACATGGCAGGCCACTCCATATGCTCTACACCACGGTCAGCAAGAAAGTGTTGGATCATGCGAGCACGATGAGGCCGTGCATTGTCATCTTGGAAGACAAAGTTTCCTCAAAAGGCTGCACGAGCAAATGGAAGCAATGTTTCTTCCAGAATGACCCTGTACTTGAACTGGTTCAGGTTTCCATTCAGAACAACCAGGTCAGTTTTGCCCACCGCATGAAAAGCAGCCCAAACGGTCACCCCACCACCTCCAGCTTGGACTCTTGGCACTATACAATCTTCGTTGTGGGCTTCATGCACTTCTCTGCGCACTCGGATGCGGCCATCTTGACGATAGACCAGAAATCTAGACTCGTCACTGAAGGTCACGTGATTCCAGTGTCCTGGCTGCCATTGACGGTGCTCTCTGGCCCACTGCAATCGGCGCTGGCTGTGTTGTCTGGTCAGGCGTGGCTTTCTCAGGGGACGCCTGGCACGATAGCCTGCTTGAACCAGTCGTTGGTTGACTAGCCTTCTGGATACAGGCACATTTGTCAGTTGCTGCCACTCAGCCCTAAGCCGATTAGCTGACTTGGTACGGCCATTGCGGACTAACCGGTGCAGCTGGCGATCATCTCTCCTTGTGGTTCTGCATGGACGTCCTGGCCTCGGTATTGGAGTAGGGACACCACTCTGAGCATTTCGTTTAAGGATCTTTGACACCTGACCTTGAGTGATGCCATACTGCCGAGCAATAGCACGCTGTTTCATGCCAGAATTTCGTAAAGCCACCACTCCATGACAAACTGCATTGTCAAGTTGATGGACCATCTCCAGAGGAAGCGGCAATGGCTTTTGTAGACGTGCAGCATTTGTTTTCCACTAATACAGAACGCAACAACCCTTATATACCCGATTGTGAAGCCAATCGTCAAATTTATCTGTCCTTACATTTTGTCACGCCACCTGTGATATAATCCTGTTATTGACTTCTTGCTGCGAAAGACAAACAGTGACATGTTTCTTTCAACGAAGACATCACCGAAGGGTAAAAGAAACTCACCAGATTGATATACTGAGTTCAGAAAGTAAACCCAAGTCAAGAAAAAAAATATATTCCATATTAAATGCCAAGTCTGTATATACATATACATACAGTCAGTCACGTGAAAGGGTAAGTGCACCCCATGTAAAGTTTTGACTTTTTCAACATATTTCAACATACAGCTATTTGATCTTCATTTCAACAATATTGATAGATAAAGGTGATATAATGTAACAAATATCATGAAACATTTACATTTTGTAGTCAATTGTATAATTTAAATAAACATAAATGCAAATTTCGCATGTGGAAAAAGTAAGTACACCCTTGGCTCTAATAAGTGGTATTGACCCCTTTTGGCAGAAACAACCTCAAGTAGGCGTTTCTTATAACTACAATGGCCCGCCTGCCTGACAGATCAGTGCCACATTGACTCGACCCGTCACCGACAAAATCACGGATTTGGATCCACCATTAGGAGTGGATCTATCTATCACGTACACTCCTGTGTCGGAGTGTGCGTGTCCAAGAAGGTGCCACGGGTGGAAACTTTGTGGGCGGATCATGTGTTGGGTGAATGGTCGACCCACCTCCTTCCAGCCAACGTAAAACTTTGGCACCTTGGTATATAATGACACAGATTAAAGACCCAAAACATATCGTCACGTGAAGAAGGGGGAGGAAAACAACTTCGGGACAACTCTTGGTGGGCGCAAAAAAGGTCTTTCATAGCATCAGCGCACAAGTTCAGCCGATCTGAGATTGGAGTGGTTAATAACGTACTTGGTATCGGCTTGGTACTTGGTGAGATGTCTTGTGACAACAATCGCGGCCATTTTTCAAAAAAGGACAAATCTGTGACGGCCCTGTAGCCAAATATCTTTCTTAGGACATACTCTGACTGCCAAATGCCATGCTTGTATCATCAAAGGCACAATTCCTGCACCTATCTGCCATACTATCTCTCACAGCAGTGGGGTCCTCCTGGGTCTCCTATCACAGAACTGTAGGAGCTATGCTCCAACGTAAATTGGAAGAATGGACGCGACAAAAAGCTGGAATTCGTCCGAGTTTCTTTATTGTGTCAAATCAACTCGGGTACTCTGAAAAGCCCGTTTATCGGGCAGCAATATATATACACATTATCCCGGAGCGTTTGCCCGGGAAAGGCGAGAGGGGGCGTGCCCGGGCGTCCTGGACGAGGCCTGGCAAGTCGAGAGCGGGCATGCCCGGGCGTGTCTGGACATGCCCGGGCGTCCCGGACGAGGCCTGGCAAGTCGAGAGCGGGCATGCCCAGGCGTCCTGGACGAGCCCGGCATGGTGATCACTCCGCGTCCTTGGTAGGTGCAAGGCGATTGTGTATACCCAGCGGTAGCCGCTACACACGTCCACCCAGAATCGACTTGCACCGGCAGGGTCAATTTAAGGGGGGTCCTGATGACCCGGCCGAAGCGATCCCTGGCGGGTCGTGGGGGGGGGGGGGTCCGGTGTGGTGGTGGGCGGTCGAGTGGGGGGCACCGTGGATGGGGGGCGGCCTCGCCACGGCGGAAGGGCCAACCGTGGCGGTTGGTCGATGTCCACGTGCGCCGGCTTGAGGCGGTCCACCGCAATCCGGTCCGACCTGCCGCCGATGTCGATGACGAATGACATGTCGTCCCGTCGCAGGACCCGGAAGGGCCCGTCGTACAGCGGCCGGAGTGGCCCCCGATGTGCGTCATGACGCACAAAAACGTACTCTGCTGTGCGAAGCGCTGGGGGGACGTAGGACTGGGGGTCACCGTGGTGTGACGTTGGCACGGGGGCAAACCGTCGGGCGGTCTCCTGGAGGTCCGAGCACTGGTGAGCTGCGGACCAGGGACTGGTAGCGTCGGGCACGAATTCGCCCGGGACGCGTAGCGCCTGGCCGTAGACAAGCTCGGCGGTGGACGCCCGGAGGTCCTCCTTGGGGGCCGTGCGGAGGCCCAAAAGGACCCGCGGCAGCCAGTCGGCCCAACCGCCGTCCTGAAGGCCGGCCATGAGCGCGGCCTTCATGGAGCGGTGGAATCGCTCGCACACCCCGTTGGCTTGGTGGTGGTAGGCCATAGTACGGTGGAGCTTGACCCCCAGGTTGCGGGCGACCGCGCCCCACAGCTCGGAGGTGAACTGCGGTCCGCGGTCCAATGAGATGTCCACCGGTGCGCCGAAGCGGGCGACCCAGGTGGCGATGAAAGCCTGCGCCACGTCGGCGGTGGTGGTGGAGACGAGGGGAATGGCCTCCGGCCACCCGGTGGTCCTGTCCACCATGGTGAGCAGGTGTGTGAAACCCCGTGATGGGGGGAGGGGGCCACCAGGTCCACGTTGACGTGGTCGAAACGTCGTTCTGGCACGGTGAAAGGTGCCAGCAGGGCCTGGGTGTGTCGGTGGACCTTGGCCTGTTGGCAGGCTGTGCAGGTGCTGGTCCAATCGCGGACGTCCCATCGAAGGCCGTGCCAGACTAATCGCGCCGACACCAGCTTCTGGGAAGCTTTCCGGCCCGGGTGGGAAAGGTCGTGGAGGGAGGCGAACATGCGGCGTTGCCAGGTAATGGGCACGATGGGGCGAGGCTGGCCTTGGGAGACGTCGCAGAGCAGGACAGTGTCCGCGAAGGTGATGTCGGCCAGGTGGAGGCCCGTGTCCGCCGCCCGGAGGGCTTGCACCGTGGTGTCGGTGGTTTGGTCCGCCGCCATGAGCGCGAAGTCCACGCCGAGGTGGACCGCGTTCGCGCTGGCCCGAGAAAGACAGTCGGCCACGGCATTGTCTTTGCCGGCGACGTGCCGGATGTCTGTGGTAAACTCCGACACGGCGGAGAGGTGGCGCTGTTGGCGGGCCGACCACGGCTCCGTGACCTTGGCCATTGCGTAAACCAACGGCTTGTGGTCGACGAACGCCGTGAAGGGCGGCCCTCCAGGAGGTGGCGGAAATGGCGAACGGCCAGGTGTAGACCGAGGAGCTCACGGTCAAACGTGCTATATTTGAGCTCGTTCGGCCGGAGTTGCCGGCTGAAAAAAGTGAGTGGCTGCCAAACCCTGTTCACCCATTGCTCATGTACGGCGCCCACCGCGTAGTCGGAGGCATCCGTGGTGAGGGCGATGGGAGCGTTGAGCACCGGGTGAGCCAGCAGTGTTGCGTCGGCGAGGGCCCGCTTTGAGCTTTTCAAGGCCGCATCCATTGCTGTGGACCAGACGACGTCGTGCTTGGCCGGCTTGCCCCGGAGAGCTTCGTAGAGGGGCCGCATGAGTTGAGCAGCGCGGGGCACGAAGCGGTGATAGAAATTCACCATTCCCAGGAATTCCTGCAGGGCCTTTATGGAGCGGTGACGCGGAAACGTGGTGATGGCCTCGACCTTGGTTGGCAGCGGCACAGCCCCGTTCTTGGTGATGTGGTGGCCCAAAAAATCAACGGCCGTCGTGCCGAAGTGGCATTTGGCCGGGTTGACGATGAGGCCATGCTCGCTGAGGCACCCGAACAGTGTTCGGAGGTGGAGGAGGTGCTCGGCCCGGGACGTGCTGGCGACGAAGATGTCGTCCAGGTCAATGAAGAGGAACGGCAGGTCGCGCAGCACGCCGTCCATCAAGCGCTGGAATGCCTGAGCCGCGTTCTTGAGGCCAAACAGCATTCGCAGGAATTCAAATAAGCCGAACGGCGTGATGACGGCCGTTTTTGGGACGTCGGCCGCCCTGATAGGTACCTGGTGGTATCCCCGTATTAAATCGATCTTTGAAAAAATGACCCGTCCTGCCAAATGGGCGGAGAAGTCTTGGATGTGCGGGATCGGATACCTGTCGGGGGTGGTAGCGTCGTTAAGGCGGCGGTAGTCGCCACATGGGCGCCAACCGCCCCCTGGTTTTGGGACGATGTGTAGTGGCGAAGCCCACGCGCTATCGGAGTGCCGCACGATGCCGAGGTGTTCCAAAGCTCGAACTCGGCTTTGGCCATGGCGAGCTTGGCTGGGTCGAGGCGGCGGGCTCTGGCGTAGACCGGCGGGCCCGTGGTTGGTATGTGGTGTTCGATCGCATGTCGTACTGCGACGGCCGAAAACGTCGGCCGCGTGAGGACCGGGAACTCCGTGAGCAGGCGAGCAAACTCGTTCGCCGCCGGGAGGGCGCATGCCAGCTCTGTCGGAGCGGAGCTGCTCAATGTGCATGCCAGGGAGCTGAAGGTCTCGGCGTTGATGAGGCGACGCTGTTGGACGTCCACCAGCAGTCCGTGTGCACAGAGGAAGTCGGCGCCTAGCAGAGCCATGGGCACGCTTGCGGTTACAAAAGTCCAATTAAAGCGTTGGCCGCCGAAGTAGAGGGTGACGTTGCGCGGGCCGAAGGTGCGGATGGCCGATCCGTTGGCCGCAACCAAGGAGGGGCCGCAAACCACGGACTGCCTGTCCTGATCGGAGGCGGGTATGACGCTCAGTTGGGCGCCGGTGTCACACAGGAAGCGCCGTCCGGACGCTTTGTCCGTGATGAAAAGTAAGTTGCCCATGTGGCCGGCGCTCATGGCTGGTAATGAACGCCGGCCCGGCCGTTTCCCGGCTTGCCAAATGTGCATGGGGGTCGGCATGTCCGGGCCATCTGTCCGAACCTGGCATGATAATAACACCACGCCTGGTCAGGTGGAGGCCCCGGTCGTCGTGCTGGAGGTGGTCGGCGCGGCGTAGCGGCCGCCAATTGCGTCGGCAGTTCGGTCGTCGACCGTGCCGGGTGCTCGGGCGCCATGGGCGTTGCTTCGGACGGCGGTGGGCTCCAGGTCGCTGCTCCAATGCGTTGGCCTGCCGCGGAAATCTTGTCGGCTTCCCTGGCGAGGGCGTGGGGATCCGTGATCGTCGTGCTTGCCAGGGCGAGGCGTACCGGGCTAGGCAGCTGATGGAGGAACAGCTCCCGGAACAGGAATGCCGGAGAGTGCTCGCCGAGCAGCGAAAGCATGTAGTCCATTCGCTCGGACGGGCGCGTGTCGCCGAGCTCGGGCAGGTCGAGCAGGCACCGTGCGCGTTCCGCTGATGAGAGGGCGAAAGCGTCGAGGAGGAGCTTTTTAATCGCGTTGTATTTGTCAGCGGCTGGCGAGCTCTCGAGGAGGCTCAGGGCGCAGGCCGCGGTGGCTGAGCCAAGTGCTGCTACCACATGGTGGAAGCGGGTGTCGTCGGCGGTGATGCCTCACAGGGTGAACAGGGAGTCCGCCTGGGCGAACCAAACCGCCGCGTGAGCCTCCCAGAAGGTAGGCAGTTTGAGGGCAACTGCCATGTCCATGCCGGGTCACCAATGTAGGAGCTATGCTCCAACGCAAATCGGAAGAATGGACGCGACAAAAAGCTGGAATTCATCCGAGTTTCTTTATTGTGTCAAATCAACTCGGGTACTCTGAAAAGCCCGTTTATCGGGCAGCAATATATATACACATTATCCCGGAGCGTTTGCCCGGGAAAGGCGAGAGGGGGCATGCCCGGGCGTCCTGGACGAGGCCTGGCAAGTCGAGAGCAGGCATGCCCGGGTGTGTCTGGACATGCCCGGGCATCCCGGACGAGGCCTGGCAAGTCGAGAGCGGGCATGCCCGGGCGTCCTGGACGAGCCCGGCATGGTGATCGCTCCGCATCCTCGGTAGTTGCAAGGCGATTGTGTATACCCAGCGGTAGTCGCTACAGAACCCCCTTTCATTGAGTTGGTGACGGATGGTGCGAGTTGAAACTGTCGTACATTGTGTCTGAAGGTCAGCTTGAATCTGTTTAGCAGTTGATCGAGGTGCTTTCTCCACCATTCGAACAATCCTTCGCTGCAATCTTCGATCAAGTTTTCTCTTGCGGCCACGTCCAGGGAGGTTGGCTGCAGTGCCATGGGCCTTAAACTTCCTGATAACATTGCGTACAGTGGACACAGGTACATCAAGGTCCCTGGAGATGGACTTGTTCCCTGGAGATGGACTTGTAGCCTTGCGATTGTTCATGCTTGGCCACAATTTTGTGTCTGACCTCCTTAGACAATTCTCTGGTTTTCTTTCTTTTCTCCATGTTCATTGCGATACACACAGTGACACAAAACAGCAGAATGACTCCTTTTCTCTATTCAAACTTTCAATGGGAATGAGTGATTTTTATATTTCAGGCACCCGCAACTCACCACAGGTGAGGTCAATTCCAAAGTAAAGGAGAATCACCTGCTTGAAATCTAATTATTTCTAACAACTTCTAAAAGGTGCCAATAATATTGTCTGGGCCATTTTAGGATTTCTGTATGGAATAAGCTAAGATTTCGTAATTTTTTCACCTGTTTGTTTGTTCCACTCCAAAACAAAGAAATATATTTGTGGATACCAAAATATTCTTTATTTCAACAATTTTCTGGAAGAAATGGCTAATTATTTGAAAAAAAGAGCAATGGTGCCAATATTCAGATAGATCCACTTCATCAAGGCCATTTTTACTTGCACAACAAAGGGAATCTCTTACTAGAAAGGGCATTTTATGAGATATTTCACAAATCTGTTAATTAAATTGTTACCAAAAATTTTCTTCACCAATATGTTTGTAAAGGTGTGTAATAACATGTGTTAAAATGTTGAAGTTCAACTCCCGTGGGAAACCCAGAAAAAAAGCTGTTGAATTCGGGTACCGAAAAATTATTTTCGAGAATTTTTATTTTTTTAATCGGCCCTTAAGTAACTTATGAGGGGTCAAATAAGGGTTTTTCATGATTCTGAGTTGATTGTTAACATTTATATTTTCACTTTTACATTTACACACAAAGTAGCTTTTATTTCACATACATATATAATACTCAAGAGTTATTTCTCATTCACAATGTCAGAAGTTTCAACAGTCATTGTCTATGTCTTCTTCAGACTCAACAACATCATGACTGCAGTTTCTGCATGTAATGCCATTACAGACTCCACAGGCCGAGATGCACGTGACCCCATTCTTCTTGCAGCTGCATCGCCGGTTGCTGCAATCTCCATGACAATTACAGCTCGTGAACTGCAATAGCTCCTCAGGAGCCGTGGGGTCCAGTGTTGGAACTGGCTCATACCCATGCACACCTATTGTCCATCCATAGTCACTGGGGTTCAGAGACATGCTCTGTAGAAGGATCCAGTCCCGGGTCTGCAGGTAGGCACGGAGTGAATGTTGTGCAGCTGCACCCTCTGTTGGAGGGAGAGTCTCTGGTTTGATCACTCCTGCCGCTGCCTTCCTTGAGAACATGTTGTTGTGGTCTGCGGCAAAGATGTGAAGCATCTTGGTAACAATGCAGGACAGATGCCCATTGTGGTCTGCAAGTCGCTCGGTTCTGATAAAGACCTTGATCACATCTACCATGTGGTGGTACTCCACCCAGAGTGCAGGTGTTCTTCCTCCTTTTGCGAGTCGTTTGAAGGTTTCTTCAAACCTTTGCTCAAACACTGGCACTACTGGGTCTGAGTGTCTGGCTCCCATCTTCCCATCAGCCACCTTCTCCATGAAGGTCTTCATGTCACCACGCTCCTCCTCAGTGAAGGCAAGTTTCATGATGTGTTGATAGATGGCTGCATCGATGAGGAGGTGAACACGGATTGCCTTGTCAAAACATCCTCCATCCATGATGTGGTTGGCTGTCGTACTTCCAGGATAGATCAACTGGATCACATCTAGTAGTCCAGAATCTTCCATGATGTTACCCATTGATCCAAGATAAGACTTCAGCAGGTGAAAACCACCCAACCTTGGAATGACGGGTAGATTTGCCTGCTTTATTATATTCACAGCCTTCAGCCAAATCGGAAGATCAAAGGTCACTATAGCGACCCCAGCGCGCCGTATGCACTCTTTCAGAGTGGTGAAGATGGTGGTGAGGTCATTAGGGTCTCCTTCAATAACTGGGAGGAACTCGATCTGTGTGCTCTGCTTTGCATCATTAGCATGGATTCTCTTCATCCAGCCATTCCAGTTGGAGTGTGGGAACTCAGGATCGTTGGCTTTGATCACCCACCCCGCTGCCCAGAGTGTGTCACCTGGAGTGAGGAGTGGCTGATCATGAGCCAGGGAGGAGGAAAGCTCAGCGAGGGGGAGAAACATGATCGCGTTCGTTCCTATCTGTTTCCTGTTCGTAAATGGAATAATCTTTACTTCAGTTCCTCTCAGGATCTTAGCTTTGTCGAGTGCCTTCAACTTCACCCGGGGGAAAGCTGCTGTTGTCTGTGGATCTGGCAAAGGTGGTGCCGGAGAGGTGACTTCGATCCAACCCATTGAGTGAAAGGGAGTGTTTCCGTGAATAGAGACAATGTTTAAATCTATATTGTCTCCAACAAACTGAGTGACTGCATTGTTTGTTTCCCCAACCTCCATAAAGACCACCTGATCATTACTTGACAATTCACTTTCATTGGCTGGCACTTTGGCTGTCATCACTGATTGATCCTCAATCGCAGCATCAACCGCAACCTCATCATTGATCTTTTCATCGGTTTCCTCCACAATGGTGTCAAGAGTGCCAGAAGTATCTGGAACATCATCTCCACTCCTACTATTAAGGAAGCAGTATTTGTAGTTTTGTGTCTCCGTGTAAGACTCAGTGTATCCCAGCCGGTGGAACTTGTTGAGCATCCATTTTGACCCAAATCTATGATCAAGTTGTATGGCAAGCCCCATTTGGTGTGGCAATACTCCAGACCGAGGTCGACAGGCCTTAATAAAATTCTGCCCCCAAACGGCAACTCTTTCGTCTGTCTTGACAATCGGTCTCAAGAACATCTGAAGGCTTGCAGGAACAAGTGTCAGCTGACTATCGATGTCAGTCATACGGTGTGTGGTGGGGTATGACTTTGGACCTAAATCAATCAAGGCAATATCATTGGATATGAACTTGAGTGCCGTCTTTATGATCTGAGTCTTCTCATCTCCATGGTCAAGATTAGCATGATGCGCTCGCAGAATATTGTCGGTGCCATCTTTGAGACAGAGTACATCTGCCCTTCTTTCCTGTGTTGTGAAATACAAGGTGTCTTCGTATTTCTCTAGAAGTTTTATCTTTAGCCAATGCTTTGAATAAGAAAGGCTCTTCTCTGGTGACTGATCAAACTCCTGCAGCTTTTCATGGACTTGGTCCATGTTCATTACCCCATGCTCTAATTCTGAGTCTAACCATTCGCAGAATTCAATAAAAACTGCCTCTCGCTCCTCATCAATACTCCTCTGTCCTCTCTTCCTTTTTCCTTCCTCATCAGTCTTGGACAAACTGTCACCTCTCGCAAACATAAGTTTGCATCGCAAATGGTACAGTGTTTCTTCTGCTACCAAGTCGTTGATCCCTTCCAGGCGTCCAGTGACTTCAGTGCCCCAGTCATCCCCGCGACTCCGTGCTGTCTTCAGCAACCTTGCCTTCAGTGTATCTGCAGTCAAATTATCTGGCACTCTGTATTTCTTTCTAGCTTGTGCTGGATTATTTTTGTAGAGCTGGGCTGGTTGGTTGCAAAGAATGCATACATCCTCATACAGGAGATCAACTGACTGTGATCTTCTAGAACTGCAGCCAGTTGATGAACTGAACTCACAAGTAGTGCGTCTTCTCTTCAACTTTGATGACTCTTTCTCTGCCTTTGATGCTTGAGCTGACTTCTTGGTGGTTGCAACAAAGTTGTTGTACAGATCATTTTTACACTTCTGGTGGTACCTCAGTTTTCCTTCCTTTTGAGCCTCCTTCATACGTTCCACAACAGTAACATTTTCGACAGTTTCTGCTTGTTTCAATAAAGTTGAGTATCCCTTTGGAGTTGCCTGTATGAGCCTTTCAGCTGGTGTATCCGAGCGTGCACAGATGAAGCAATTGAGCACAGGTGGAGTAACGTCTTCATCCATATTGCTAGACTCCATGTCCTGCAAAGTAGAAAATGAGATATATTTAGAAATTATTTTTCCACAAAGGAGTGTCTGTGGTGAAATATAAATGTTAACAATCAACTCAGAATCATGAAAAACCCTTATTTGACCCCTCATAAGTTACTTAAGGGCCGATAAAAAAAAAAAAAATTCTCGAAAATAATTTTTCGGTACCCGAATTCAACAGCTTTTTTCCTGGGTTTCCCACGGGAGTTGACCTTCAACATTTTAACACGTTATTACACACCTTTACAAACATATTGGTGAAGAAATTTTTTGGTAACAATTTAGTTAACAGATTTTCATATGTTTCCCTTACTATACTAACTCATCACAGTAGTAAAAATGGCAATTTTCACCCACTCTTTCCCATATGCCCCGTACATGACCTTCCTTCGCCCCATACATAGTTTGGCCGTCTTGGTGTCACAGACACGGTGACCTCGCACACTCCTGTCGGCCTTGTTTGTTTTTCACTCAGCCATGCAAACAAGGCCAGACCCAACAAATATTGGCGGGGTGAGTGGCACAACAGGGATAGTCATGGGTAACAGCGAACAGGTGGCATTTGGGTGAACCTCATTGGGTCGACGAGACAATGACAGCACCAGATGGAGTACCCGCAAGGAAACCAGGAGGAGGGAGGCCTTTCGGTCCATCATGTCGGCGCCACGTTGGTAAGACTTCGAAGGATGTAACGGATCGATCTCGACATTGTCCAAAGTGAGCTTCACGTCGAGAGAGGGTGTACGTGCGCGTGTCCGAGTGTACGTGTGCGTGTCCGAGTGCGTGCGCATGTCCCGAGTGTGCGTATGCGTGCTCATAGTGTGCGTACGTGTGTCCGAGTGTGCGTGCGCATGTCCCGAGTGCGTGCGCGTGTCCGAGTGTGCGTGCGCGTGGCCCGAGTGTGCATGCGCATGTCCGTGTGTGCGTGCGTGTGTCCTAGTGTACGTATGCGTGTCCAAGAAGGTGCCACGGGTGGAAACTTTGTGGGCGGGATCATGTGTTGGGTGAATGGTCGACCCACCTCCTTCCAGCCAACGTAAAACTTTGGCACCTTGGTATATAATGACACAGATTAAAGACCCAAAACATATCGTCACGTGAAGAAGGGGGAGGAAAACAACTTCGGGACAACTCTTGGTGAGCGCAAAAAAGGTCTTTCATAGCAGCAGCGCACAACTTCAGCCGATTTGAGATAGGAGTGGTTAATAACATACTAAAGCGCGATGCTGCGCACGCTAATGCTTACGCAAAGAGCAAGCGGACAACGCGGTTCATAAAAGAGTCTTTATTCAAAGTACTCAAACTGCAGCACTAAGCTGCTCAGGGCTGCGCGCTCCGCGTATATCGTGAGGCCACGCCTCTCTCCCTGGCGTGGCCCATCCCCCTTTGGTGTGCGGGGTGATGTCACCGCGTCAGTGCTTTCGTGTCCGCCACACGCGCCCCCCCAGAATCCCCGCGCACCTGAAGGGTCAGTTTGCGGGGCAAACGGATGACCAGGCCGAAGCGCCCCCTGGCGACTGGCGGCGTCTGGGATGCAGGGATGCCATCTGGGATGCCTCCGGCAGCAGGACCGGGGGGCGGCGTGGCGGCGGGGCTGGGCGGTGCCAGGGGTCCGCCCGCAGGGGGGCGGCCCCGACGTGGGGGTCGGGCCACTGGCGGTGGATGGTCCACGTCGAGGTGGGCCGGCTTGAGGCGGTCTACAGAAACGCGGTCAGGAGTACCGCCGATGTCCAGGGTGAAGTGCTTTGCCCCGGTCTCCAGCACGCGGAAAGGCCCGTCGTACGGGGGCCGCAGTGGTGTCCGGTGGGCATCGTGGCGGACAAAGACGTACTCCGCCGTGCGAAGCTCCGGGGCGACGTGCGTCGGTGGGTGCCCGTGGCATGCCGTTGGCACCGGGGCGAACCTCTGGGCGGTCTCTTGCAGAGCGGAGCGCTGCTGTGCCGCGGACCATGGTGCCGTGGAGTCGGGGAGGAACTCGCCCGGCACCCGCAGCGGTTGCCCGAAGACCAACTCCGCCGCGGATGCGCGCAGGTCCTCCTTGGGCGCCGTCCGGAGGCCCAGCAGGACCCAGGGGAGCCTGTCGACCCAGCCGCCGTCGCGGAGGGTGGCCCGGAGCGCGGCCTTCAATGAGCGGTGAAATCGCTCACACAGGCCGTTAGCCTGGGGGTGGTATGCCGTGGTTCGGTGCAGCCGGACCCCGAGCCCCTGCGCGACCGCCCCCCAGAGCTCCGAGGTGAACTGGGGGCCGCGGTCGGACGAGATGTCTGAGGGGGCGCCGAACCGGGCGACCCAGGTGGCGATGAAAGCCTGCGCGACATCCACCGCCGTCGTCGACGCCAAGGGCACGGCCTCCGGCCACCGGGTGGTGCGGTCCACCATGGTGAGGACGTGGGTGAAACCCCGCGAGGGGGGCAGAGGTCCCACCAGGTCCACGTGGACGTGGTCAAACCGGCGTTCCGGCACCGTGAACGGGGCCAACGGGGCCTGGGTGTGCCGGTGCACCTTGGCGCGCTGGCACGCGAGGCACGTCCTGGCCCAGCCGCGGACGGCCTTCCGGAGGCCATGCCAGACGAACTTGTCGGCGACCAACCTTTGGGAGGCCCTCGCGCCCGGGCGGGACAGGCCGTGGATGGCGTCAAACACCTGGCGCTGCCAGCCCGCGGGCACGATGGGGCGAGGACGCCCGAGGGAGACGTCGCACAAGAGGGCCGCGCCTGCGCCGTCGAACGGCACCTCGGTGACATGGAGGCCCATGACGGCGGTCCGCAAGGCCTGGACGTCGGGGTCAGCGGCCTGGTCCGCTGCCATCCGGGCATAGTCGATGCCGAGGTGGACTGCGTGGGCGACGGCCCGGGAAAGGCAATCCGCCACCGGGTTGTCCTTCCCCGTGACGTGCCGGATGTCCGTCGTGTACTCGGACACGGCCGAGAGGTGACGCTGCTGCCGGGCCGACCACGGCTCGGTGACCTTGCCCATCGCGAAGATCAGCGGCTTGTGGTCGACGAAGGCCGTGAACGCATGGCCCTCGAGCAGATGGCGGAAGTGCCTGACCGCCAAGTGAAGCCCGAGCAACTCGCGGTCGAAGGTACTGTAACGGCGTTCGGGCGGGCGAAGCTGCCGGCTAAAGAACGCCAGCGGTTGCCAAGCTCCACGCACCCATTGCTCGTGCACCGCGCCCACCGCGTAGTCCGAGGTGTCGGTGGTGAGGGCGATCGGTGCATCGGGCGCCGGGTGCGCGAGCATGGTGGCGTTAGCCAAGGCGAGCTTCGCGCCCGTGAACGCCGTGTCCATCTGCTCGGTCCAGGTAATGTCGCCTTTGCCCGGCTTACCTCGGAGAGCTTCGTGCAGGGGGCGCAGGAGCTGGGCGATACGGGGCAGGAACCGATGGTAAAAGTTCACCATGCCCAGGAACTCCTGCAGCCCTCTGATCGTGCGGGGGCGCGGAAACCCCTTCACCGCCTCCACCTTGGCCGGCAGGGGGACGGCTCCGTGCCTGGTGACACGGTGCCCCAGAAAATCGATTATGGCGGCGCCGAACCGGCACTTTACGGGGTTCACAATCAGGCCATGCTGGCCCAGGCGTTCGAAGAGCGTGCGGAGGTGGCGTAGGTGCTCTTCGCGGGACGCGCTGGCGACAAGGATATCGTCCAGGTAGACGTAGACAAAATCCAAGTCGCGCAGGACGCTGTCCATCAGTCGCTGGAACGCCTGAGCCGCATTCTTCAGACCGAAGGGCATCCGCAGGAACTCGAAGAGTCCGAATGGCGTGATGACCGCCGTCTTCGGGACGTCCTCCGGCCTGACGGGGACCTGATGGTAGCCGCGTATGAGGTCCACCTTCGAGAAGAAGGACATGCCCGCCAAACGGGCGGAAATGTCCTGAATGTGGGGGACGGGGTAGCGGTCGGGGGTGGTGGCGTCATTGAGACGGCGATAGTCCCCGCACGGTCGCCATCCCCCGCCGGGCTTCGGCACGATGTGCAGCGGCGATGCCCAAGCGCTCTCTGAGCGCCGAACGATGCCGAGTCACTCCAGGGTAGCGAAAACCGCTTTTGCCACCGCCAGCTTCGTCGGCTCGAGGCGGCGTGCCCGGGCGTAGACCGGTGGCCCGACGGTGGGGATGTGATGGGCCGCCCCGTGCTTGACGGCCCCCGCCGAGAAGGTGGGCCGCGTGAGGGCCGGGAAGCCGGCGAGGAGGCGGGTGAATGCGTCCGCTGCCGGAAGCGTACAGACCAACGTGGCCGGAACCGAACCATTCGGCAAACCACTTGGCAAGCCGCTCGTTGAGCTGCTCGACGAGCTGGGCAGCGCACAAGCGAGCGAGCTGAACGTCTCGGCCTGGACAAGACGCCTGCGCTTTACGTCGACCAGGAGCCCATTAGCGCACAGGAAGTCCGCGCCAAGCAGTGCCATGGGCACGTCGGCGGTGACGAACGTCCATCGGAAAACCTGCCCTCCGAACCGCAGAGAGAGGCAGCGTTTTCCATACGTACGGATGGGCGTCCCGTTCGCGGCAAGCAGCGCGGGGCCCCCGCCCGCGGCGTGCTTGTCTGACGTGCCGGCGGGAACGACACTCACCTGCGCTCCCGTGTCGCACAGGTAACGGCGCCCGGATAAGGTGTCCGTTATGAACAGCAGGCTGCTCGAACGGCCGGCGCTCATCGCCACTATTGAGCGCCGGCCCGGGCGTTTCCCGACCTGTTGAAGGAGCATGGCGGATGACATTGCCGAGCCTCGTGGCCAAACTTGGCGTGGAACCAGCACCAGGTGGTGGAGCTGGAGGAGCGCGGCTGGCTCCGCCAGGCCGGTGGAGTTGGCGGGTTTCCCCGCGGTGGCGGTTTTCGCCGCGGCGGTGGGCGGGGCATGGCGGCGGTCACGAGGTGCGTATCAGCTTGCTGCGTATGCTGTATAAGCTGATGCTGTGGAACAGCAGCATCAGCAGCATTAGCAGCATCAGCCACGAGGGCCGTGACGGCCACGCCGACTCTCGCCCGCGTGTCCGAAGCGGCGAAGTACTTGTCCGCCTCGGCCGCCAATGCTCGGGGTTCCGTTAGCCCGGTCCCGGCCAACGCGAGGCAAACCTGCGCTGGAAGTTGGCGACGGAAAAGTGCCCAGAATAGAGAACCGGGGGCTTCGTCGCCCAACAGTGACAGCATATGGTCCATTCTGACCGACGGGCGCGTGTCGCCGAGCTCGGGGAGATCCAGGAGGCGGTCGGCCCGTGCGTCGTCCGTGAGGCCGAACGTGGCTAGGAGTAGCCGCTTGAGTGCCTCGTACTTGTGGCCGTCCGGTGGGTGGCGAAGGACGGACACAACTCGAGCGGCCGTGCCGGGCCCGAGGGAGGCGACGACGTGGCAATAGCGCATGTCGTCGTTGGTGAGGCGCCGAAGCTGAAATTGGGCTTCGGCTTGAACGAACCAGACTTCGGCCTGGGCCTCCCAAAATTCGGGAAGTTTAATCGCCATTGCCTTGTCGTTGGCCATTGCAATGGCGTCGTGTTCGGAAGGATCGCTACGGCAGATCCAACGTCGAGGTCACCATATAAAGCGCGATGCTGCGCACGCTAATGCTTACGCAAAGAGCAAGCGGACAACGCGGTTCATAAAAGAGTCTTTATTCAAAGTACTCAAACTGCAGCACTAAGCTGCTCAGGGCTGCGCGCTCCGCGTATATCGTGAGGCCACGCCTCTCTCCCTGGCGTGGCCCATCCCCCTTTGGTGTGCGGGGTGATGTCACCGCGTCAGTGCATTCGTGTCCGCCACAGTACTTGGTATTGTAGCGGTTACCGCTGGGTGTACACAATCGCCTTGCACCTGCCAGGACGCGGCCTGGGCGCAATCGCCATGCCGGGCTCGTCCGGACGGGCCCAGACGCGCCTCTCCCGGGCATGCCCGAACTCGCTGTTTCCGGTCTCGCCCGAACCTCCTGGGCATGCCCGCTCTCGCCTTTCCAGGGCTCGCCCAGAATGCCCGGGCATGCCCGCTCTCGCCTTTCCAGGGCTCGCCCAGAGCGTCCGGGCAGGTCCAGACTCGCCTTTCCAGGACTCGCCCTTGACACCCGGGCATGCCCGGTCTCGCTTTTCCCGGGCAAACGCTCCGGCATAAATGTGTATATATATTGCTGCCCGGTGAACGGGCTTTTCAGAGTACCCGAGTTTGATACGTGCATTAAAGCAACTCGGACGAATTTCCGTCTTTGGTCACGTCAATTCTTTCGACTCGCGTTGGAGCACAGCTCCTTCAGTATCAGCTTTTAGTAACCACCCGAATTGGTTATGTTACCATTAGAAGTGGTTAATTATGTACTTTATTTGGCTTTTTAGTTGCCATTAGGAGTGGTTAATTATGTACTTTATTTGGCTTTTTAGTTACCATTCGGAGTGGTTAATTATGTACTTTAATTGGCTTTTTAGTTAACATTATGAGTGGTTAATTATGTACTTTATTTGGCTTTTTGGTTACCATTAGGAGTGGTTAATTATGTACTTTATTTGGCTTTTTAGTTACCATTAGGAGTGGTTAATTATGTACTTTATTTGGCTTTTTAGTTGCCATTATGAGTGGTTATGTACTTTATTTGGCTTTTTAGTTACCATTAGGAGTGGTTAATTATGTACTTTATTTGGCTTTTTAGTTACCATTAGGAGTGGTTAATTATGTATTTTATTTGGCTTTTTAATTACCATAATGAGTGGCTAATTACTCCCGCCAGGGAGTAATGCATTCACTCGTGTCCGTGTCCGTGTGTGTGTGTGTGTGTGTGTGTGTGTGTGTTCGTGTGTTTGTGAACAAGATATCTGGAAAAGTTCTGAACGGATTTGGATGAAAGTTGGTGGGATGATTGCTCTTGGGATAAGGAAGAATTGATTAATTTTTGGTGAAGCTCAGGATATTATTCCCGATCCAGAAATTTTTTGAAGGATTTTTTTACCATTGGAAGATAGGGCTCATTTTTTTTAACATTATCTTCTATATATTCTATATTTAACATTGTGATATGAAAATAGTTTTCATATTTGTTGTAAATGTAGTTTAAACTCGTGGTTATGCGTTAGAGCGGTGTATTTTTTTTAGCAGCATCGTCTTCAATGTTAATTTTTTTTTCCTAATAATGACATATTCTGTCATTTTAAAACCACCAAAGTGTGTATTTGGTTTCCCCGTTTCATAAAATGTATCGTTTGATACGTATAATGCTTTAAAACTGTTTGTTTGTTTTTGTTGTTGTTTTTTTTTACCTCAGAAGAGATATCAACATTTAGCTCAGCGAATGTCATTTGCAGTGTCAGTATTTGATGAACTTATAAAGACTTAGTTCCAGATTTGTCAATGGCTGAGGTATATTAACAAACGAATAAAACAGATTTGGCAAAATTCCAACTTTTTTTTTTTTAAAGAGCGCATATTCACCCAGGGTAGTGAGATGCTGAAGAAGAAGAAACCTCGCATGGACTTCCCAGACCAAATAAATAATTCTGGTTCTGGCTCTGCGATTTTCAGGTTTATTACTCCCGCGAGGGAGTAACGCATTCGATCGTGTCCGGCCGTGTGTGTGTGTGTGTGTGTGTTCGTGTGTTCATGTGTTTGTGAACAAGATATCTGGAAAAGTTCTGAACTGATTTGGATGAAAGTTTGTGGGATGATTGCCCTTGGGATAAGGAAGAATTGATTACTTTTTGGTGAAGCTCAGGATATTATTCTGGATCCAGGAAATTTCTTTGGAAATTTTTTTGGGAAAGATTTTTTCTGTTTTACTGCATTAAAGCTTTTATTCTTATTCTTAAATGATGTTTTTCTCCTCCAATTCCGAGATATATCAAAATATATTCTCTGACAGTTTGGGCCTACTTTCTTTTTCATTTATTGTTTTGGGGAGAGGGGATGTTAAACAAAACGTATTATTCCAACTAAACCCACGGCGGGAGTATGCGCTCTTCTGAGTGGCGTTCTAGTTATGTACTTTATTTGGCTTTTTAGTTACCATTATGAGTGGTTAATTACGTACTTTATTTGGCTTTTTAGTTACCATTAGGAGTGGTTAATTATGTACTTTATTTGGCTTTTTAGTTGCCATTATGAGTGGCTAATTATGTACTTTATTTTGGCTTTTTAGGTACCATTATGATTGGCTAATTATGTACTTTATTTGGATTTTTAGTTACCATTATAAGTGGTTAATTATGTACTTTATTTGGCTTTTTAGTTACCATTATGAGTGGCTAAATATGTACTTTATTTGGCTTTTTAGTTACCATTAGGAGTGGTTAATTATGTACTTTATTTGGCTTTTTAGTTACCATTAGGAGTGGTTAATTATGTACTTTATTTGGCTTTTTAGTTGCCATTATGAGTGGCTAATTATGTACTTTATTTTGGCTTTTTAGTTACCATTAGGAGTGGTTAATTATGTACTTTATTTGGCTTTTTAGTTGCCATTATGAGTGGCTAATTATGTACTTTATTTTGGCTTTTTAGGTACCATTATGATTGGCTAATTATGTACTTTATTTGGATTTTTAGTTACCATTATAAGTGGTTAATTATGTACTTTATTTGGCTTTTTAGTTACCATTATGAGTGGCTAAATATGTACTTTATTTGGCTTTTTAGTTACCATTAGGAGTGGTTAATTATGTACTTTATTTGGCTTTTTAGTTACCATTAGGAGTGGTTAATTATTTACTTTATTTGGCTTTTTAGTTACCATTAGGAGTGGTTAATTATTTACTTTATTTGGCTTTTTAGTTACCATTATGAGGTTTTTTGGGGGGGTTTTTTTGTATACATAATCGAGGCTCGTGAAAGTGCTAACATTTATCACACAAACAAATCAAACAGACAAACAAACAAAGTATATAAAAAGGGGAGCGGTGGACAGGATGGGGAGAGGAGGGGAAGCACATAAACACAACATTTGAGAGCAGGGACATCGGGAATGTGTGGGAGGGAGAGGGCTTGGGGGGAGGAGGCGTGGGAAGGGGGGCGGGGGGGGGGTGGGAGAAGTATAAACACAAGGACACCAAGGACTTCCAGGAAGGAAGTTGCTATTTCAAAAAAGTGGATTTGGGGTGAAATTAGCAGGGGTAGAAAAGATCAAGGTTTTGGATGGGGGAAGATAAGAGATGGTGGTGAACAGCTGTTTTAAAGACCTGGAGGGTGGAGTGGGATTGAAGAGAGTGAGGGAGTTTGTTCCAGAGGCGGGAGTAAAGAGGAGTGAAGGAGTGAAGGTGAGCAGAGAGTCTTGATTTTGGCAGTTTAACCATAAGAGGGTTGCAGGCAGATCTTGTGCGACCTGTAGGAATATTTGGGGGACAGAGCCCAGGGAGAGCTGGGGGGGCAAGGCCGGAGAGGAGTCCGTAGAAGACAGAAAGACCACCAACCTGCCTGCGGTAAGTAAGTGAAAGGCCCTTGGAGTTAGCTTCATCACGGGAGATTCCAATGATTCTGAACGCTTTGGTTTCAACAGCCTGAAGACGAGCTCGGTGTGAGGCAGGAGCACCGGCCCAGAGGGGAGAGCAGTATTCCATTGAGCTGCGGATGAAAGCCTTGTATGTGGTGAGGTTAATGAACTTTATTATTATGTACTTTATTATTATAGAGTGTTTTATAGAGTGGACTTTTATAGTGGATTTTACTTTTATATTTTATGGACTTTATTATTATTGTGTGGTTAATTATGTACTTTATTATTATTTGGCTTTTAAATTTGACCTTTTGGCGTCCGGTTCCTTCGTGTAATCTTTCAAGCAGTCCAAGTATTTCTCTACGAATTTGAGCCTGTGCCTGGAGAAGGCATCAGACGTACCGCGATGTTTGTAGCTGGTTGTCGTTGTTGTGTTGCCCCAGTCGGTTCTGGTTGAACAGACCAGCGGCACGGCGATAACTAATCGATCTCACATGAGCGACCCAGAGATCCCTCACATACAAGATGCTATGTGAAGCCAAGACCGCACAGTCTTCCATGATGTGTTTTGTTGAGTGTGGCACCTCCTAACATTGGTTGCAGGTGTCGTCAGTGGTGTCGTCGAGTCTATGTTTGTCGTGTAAAATTTGGGGTTGGTGTCCGATCGGGCCTGGGGAGTAGTTTCTCTGTCATCGATGGGTGGGGGTTTTGTGTCCCATATACTGTTTGGACCCAGGTTGTTTATTGTGTTTATGATGATGTGGGTGTGGATGTGTGTTTTGTCGTTTCTGTTGTTTGGTGGGGGGATGCTACGAAGGATGTCACTATCGTGTTTGTGGTGTTGTTTAAATGTGTCTAGGGGCCTGTGGGTGGTTGTACATGTCGTAGCATGGGTAATTATGGTTGGCATTTGTCATTGTAAGGAACTGTGCTTCTCTCATGTCCAAGTGATCTTTTCCTTCTTTTTTTGGGGTATTTTTACTTCTGTGTGTGGGGGTGTAACCCTGGGGGGTGTAACCCGATGTGTGTTGTTAATGTGTAACCTGTGATGATGTGAAGGACTTTGTTTTGTATGATCTGCAGGGTTTTGATATGTGTGTTTGATAGGCTGGAGGCCCAAGATGAGCTGGCCTAGTTGATGACTGATCGAATGTACTGTTTGTATGTTAGTGATGTTGTTTCTTTGTGGTGTCTGAAGTCAGTGCGTGGGAGTGCCCCAAGCGTAGTCAGCCTGGGTGTGCATGTTTTTTTAATTGTTTTTTAAAAATGTTTGTGATGTGATTTGAGAATGACATGGATGTGTTAAAAGTGACCCCGAGTATTTTTGTTTGATGTATGTGTGTGGGATAGGGATGTCGTTCAGTGTGATGTATGGTGCAGGGCTATGTTCCTTGATGTAATTTGTTAGACTAGGGAGATACCCGTGCTACGCACAGGTGGGAGGCCAGAAGCAAACAGGCAATGCAGATACGGCGAATGCTAAAGCATGAAACCAATAAATTCCACATTCCTGTAGCACCTTCAGTCGCACGTTAGACATGGACAGCAAGTTCGTGAAGGACTTCCATGAAAAACGTACCCGTTCGCAAACAAACGGGTATGTTCACGTATAGAAACCTATCGTGGGACCGTGGCGAATCTGCATATGACGATCCGCGAAGTTCACGTTCAGAACGTAGAAACCATCACGGCATGTCGTCATTCACTTGAACTTGATATCTCTTTTCTTCATTCCAAACAACATAACTCCAATTAATCACAAAAGAAACTTTTAACAACATTGTTAATGTTTCCTTCATTGTAAAATCTACCAAGTCAACAGTTAAAAGGATTTTGAGCCGATAGCTGTTACGGCCTTGGCAAGATCGATGGAGACAGCGATCTGTTAGCGTATTCACCACCCAAATAGCTACGTGGAATTCTCTCATGTAGAGACTAAATGTCTTTTGAACATTGGCCGAGGTCATTATTTACTTTTAATGATGTTTATATACGAATGATGTTTAATGATGTTTATATTGGTTTTGGGTCGTCTTTTCCGCATATCTCGTGGGATTGTAAGTTGAGAGACGGCCGTGATGGCGGGGAGCAAAGGGGATAGAAATCTCTCAAGCAGGGATTCAACCCGTGTTCTTATAAAAGGTCTTTGTCCGAGGTCACTGATTTCGATTGGTGCAGCCTTGCAGCGATCGGTGCAGCCGTGTGTGCGGCACCCGGGAAAACAACATCGTCACAATGAAAACATCGTCACAATGAACGTTATGCGAACGCGAATGTTATGCGGGAGTCCAAACCTGAGAATGCTGGAGACCAAAGCTGAAATTGGAAAAACAATATAGCCTATTTTACTCCTGGAGATCCCCGGGTTACCCACCCAAAATATCGTTGCGATCGGTTCAGCAGTTTTTACGGTACCTTCAAACGGACAGACAGACAGACAGATGGACGGACATTTGGTGAATTATAGTAAGATGAGTGACTTGATTTTGAGGGGGCTACTTATAGTTTGTTGATGGTGAGCCAAGTTTGTAGGGTGCTGAGGAAGGGTTCAAGTTGTGTTGTGGTGGTGTTGATTCTGCCATGAGTAGAGGCGATGATTATCTTGTCTGCATATGAGGCTAATTGTATGTTCTCGGGTGGTTGTGGAATGTCGTGGGTGAACAGATTAAAGAGTGTGGGGTTAATTATAATGACTTTTAGTTACCATTAGGAGTGGTTAATTATGTACTTGATTTGGATTTTTAGTTACCATGAGGAGTGGTTAATTAGGTACTTTATATTATTTGGCTTTTAGTTATCATTAGGAGTGGATAATTATGTATTTTGTTTGGCTTTTTAGTTACCATTAGTAGTGGTTAATTATGTACTTTATTTGGCTTTTTAGTTACCATTAGGAGTGGTTAATTATGTACTGTCGCGCAAGTCCGATTAACACTAGAGTTGCGGATTGCCGATCACGAAGGCTTTAACTTCCGAGGCGAAAACTCAATGGTGGATTCCAAAACCAAAAGCCCCAAGCACGCGGAATGGAGGGGAACGGCGAGAGCCCCCGCAGCCTTATCTATTAAAATCAACCACCCAGTAAACTGCGTTCAGAAATATGTACAGAAAATAATATAAGGGTTTATTGGGAAAAGCAAGGACAGTAAAAGCACGCGCCGGTAATAAATATCCTAAATCGGGATCCCGCACACCGACTTCAGAAACAAAACGAGGGATTATGAATTACGAAAGAAACACGTCTTTTGTGCAAAATGTCCACGGAGCTAGGGCTTATCTGTCTCGTCGTCTTCCTTGGCTGTTGTCCAACACCGCTCCGCTCGGCCCGACCGCACACCATGAGGTCCTTCGCTCCAAGTCCCACAAGGCCTCGCACCAATCACCACAAGGTCGACAGCAGGACAGCGAGCTCCACTCGGTCTCTCTCGCTGCACTCGGGATCTGCCAACTCTCCTCGTGCGCACCTTAAACGAACTCTCCCGTTCCGAACTCGAACTTGTGCGCACCTCGTCTCAGGATCTCCGATCTGAACTGCCTGAACTCGGGATCCAACTCACAACTGACTCGTTCCGACTCTTGTCACCCAACTCGTGACTCGAACTGCTCACTGCCAACTGCGCACACGAACTCTCGATCCAACTCTCAACCACGAATCCACCTGCTCTGGACTGCCTCAGGAATGTAACTCTCTCCTTCGACTCTGCGCCAGGAAGGTAACTCTCTCCTTCGACTCTGCGCCAGGAAGGTCAGTAGTCTCACTGCGCAATCGTGGTCGGCTCTCGGTATCGCCTCGGCCGGTGACGTCAGCTCTGGCGCGCTGCCAACCAATCGGCCTCCTCCACCGACTTGCCGGCTCGCTCAGGTCACGCCCACTGCGCCATTCTCACTCCCGTCCCCGACTCCGTGGTCGTAGCACGTGCTATGCGAGGTGGATAGGCCTCTCGGAGGTGTAGATGGCGGTGGCCATTATCAGCGGTGTCCTGGCCTGCTTTCTTCCTCTGTCATGTCAGGGGGGAGGGCGTTATTAATGTTGTACTAAGGGATCCTAACCAAGTGTCTATGTGGTCTGCAATGCCATAAGGGACAAAGGTTTGATTACCAGGTGAGACATACAAGGGCTCTACTCATTATTCCCTACACTACTTAACACACGAATCTCCTGGTAGATTCACAATTATACACCTTAACCGACAAAACGCCTACACATGGACTTATTACAGGTAGTGCTCTTTACCGCGACACACGAAGCATGGTACCTACTCAGATCTACTCTGCTCTACATATATCACTACCCAAATTCATAAAAGTACTTTATTTGGACTTTTAGTTATCATTAGGACGGTTAATTATGTACTTATTTGGCTTTTTAGTTACCATTAGTCGTGGTTAATTCGGTACTTTATTTGGCTTTTTAGTTACCATTAGGACGGTTATTTATGTACTTTATTTGGCTTTTTAGTTACCATTAGTAGTGGTTAATTATGTACTTTATTTGGCTTTTTAGTAACTACTCGGAGTGGTTAATAACGTACAGTGAGTAATCTTGCACCGCATAACAACCACAATTCACACGGAGTGATTTTCATAAACTATTAAACCTCATCTACCGCACCGAACATCCTGTTGGTGGTACCAGGTACGATTTATATGGTGAACCATAATAGCATACGATGTGTGTTTTGGGATTGCATGAAAGGTAACTGCCGGTGGTGGTGTTACCATGAACGGTGGATGGTAAAACACATCATTCACTCGGCAGGGGCTAAAGCCGAACGATCTCAAGGTGTCGATGAACAGAAAAATCAAATTTACCAACTTGGTTCATTTTGCGACGGACAGACGGATTTTCAGTAATGTGCGGCTGTGTAATGTCCGACTCTGTGGTGTCCGACCCTGTGGTGTGCGGTTGTGTGGTGTGCGGCTGTGTGGTGTCCGACTCTGTGGTGTCCGACCCTGTGGTGTGCTTGGTTCATTTTGCGACGGACAGACGGATTTGCAGTAATGTGCGGCTGTGTAATGTCTGACTCTGTGGTGTCCGACCCTGTGGTGTGCGGTTGTGTGGTGTGCGGTTGTGTGGTGTGCGGCTGTGTGGTGTCCGACTCTGTGGTGTCCGACCCTGTGGTGTGCGTTTCTGTGGTGTGCGTCTGCGGTGTCCGTCTCTGTGGTGTCCGTCTCTTTGGTGTGCGTCTCTGTGGTGTCCGTCTCTGTGGTGTCCGTCTCTGTGGTGTCCGACTCTGTGGTGTCCGTCTCTGTGGTGTCCGTCTCTGTGGTGTCCGACTCTGTGGTGTCCGTCTCTGTGGTGTCCGTCTCTGTGGTGTGCGTCTCTGTGGTGTGCGTCTCTGTGGTGTCCGACTCTGGGGTGTGCATGTGTGGTGTGCGTCTCTGTGGTGTCCGTCTCTGTGGTGTGCGTCTCTGTGGTGTGCGTCTGTGGTGTCCGTCTCTGTGGTGTTCGACTCTGTGGTGTTCGACTCTGGTGTTCGACTCTGTGGTGTCCGCCTCTGTGGTGTCTGGCTCTGTGGTGTGCGTCTCTGTGGTGTCCGTCTCTGTGGTGTCCGTCTCTGTGGTGTCCGTCTCTGTGGTGTCCGACTGTGGTGTCCGTCTCTGTGGTGTCCGTCTCTGTGGTGTCCGACTCTGTGGTGTCCGCCTCTGTGGTGTCCGTCTCTGTGGTGTCCGTCTCTGTGGTGTGCGTCTCTGTGGTGTCCGTCTCTGTGGTGTCCGACTCTGTGGTGTCCGTCTCTGTGGTGTCCGTCTCTGTGGTGTCCGTCTCTGTGGTGTGCGTCTCTGTGGTGTGCGTCTCTGTGGTTTCCGTCTCTTTGGTGTGCATCTCTGTGGTGTGCGTCTCTGTGGTGTCCGTCTCTGTGGTGGCCGACTCTGTGGTGTCCGACTCTGTGGTGTCCGTCTCTGTGGTGTCCGTCTCTGTGGTGTCCGTCTCTGTGGTGTGCGTCTCTGTGGTGTGCGTCTCTGTGGTGTCTGACTCTGGGGTGTGGATGTGTGGTGTGCGTCTCTGTGGTGTCCGTCTCTGGTGTCCGACTTTGTGGTGTCCGACTCTGTGGTGTCCGTCTCTGTGGTGTCCGTCTCTGTGGTGTGCGTTTCTGTGGTGTCCGTCTCTGGTGTCCGACTCTGTGGTGTCCGTCTCTGTGGTGTGCGTCTCTGTGGTGTCCGTCTCTGTGGGGTGCGTCTCTGTGGTGTCCGACTCTGGGGTGTGGATGTGTGGTGTGCGTCTCTGTGGTGTCCGACTATGGGGTGTGGATGTGTGGTGTGCGTCTCTGTGGTGTGTGGCTGTGTGGTGTCCAACTCTGGTGCCCTGCGCTGTGGTGTGTGGTGTCTGGCTCTGTGGTGTCCGACTCTGTGGTATCCTGTGGTGTGGTGTGGTGTGTGGTGTGCGGCTCTGTGGAATCCTGCGGTGTGGTGTCCGACTCTGTGGTGTCCGATACGATGGTATCCTGCGGTGTGGTGTGTGGTGTGTGGTGTGCGGCTCTGTGGTGTCTGACTGTGGCATCCTGCGGTGTGGGGTACGGCTCTGTGGTGTCCGGCTCTGTGGTGTCCGACTCTGTGGTGTCCGACACTGTGGTATCCTGCGGTGTGGTGTCCGACTCTGTGGTGTCCGATACGGTGGTATCCTGCGGTGTGGTGTGTGGTGTGCGGCTCTGTGGTGTCTGACTCTGTGGAATCCTGCGGTGTGGGGTACGGCTCTGTGGTGTCCGACTCTGTGGTGTCCGACACTGTGGTATCCTGCGGTGTGGTGTGCGGCTCTGTGGTATCCAGCGGTGTGGTGTGCGGCTCTGTGGTGTCCGACTCTGTGGTGTCCGATACGGTGGTATCCTGCGGCGTGATATGTGGTGTGCGGCTCTGTGGTGTCTGACTCTGTGGAATTCCTGCGGTGTGGGGTACGGCTCTGTGGTGTCCGACTCTGTGGTGTCCGACACTGTGGTATCCTGCGGTGTGGTGTGCGGCTTTGTGGTATCCAGCGGTGTGGTGTGCGGCTCTGTGGTGTCTGACTCTGTGGGGTGTGGTGTCTGGCTGTATAGTTGTGGCTCTGTGGTGTGCGGCTGTCGTGCGTGGGCAGTGCGACTCTGTCGTGTCTGACTGTGGTATCCTTCTGTGTGGTGTGCGGGCAGTGCGACTATGTTGTGTGCGGCTGTGGCCTGTGAACATCTTGTTGCTGTTGGCATTTCGGTTCTAATCTCCGCGGTGGGTTCTGTTTGGGTGGACCTCAAATGCTTCCCACCCATTTAAATGAGCAAACACCTCTTCGCAGCTGAAGAGCAGGGTGAAGTGCATTGAATCGTTTGGCGTATAAACAACGCCAAGATGAGGTTATTATGAAAGTGGGAGGGGTGGAGGAGACACAGCACAGCTGGCACAGCTTTTAACTCAAGGCCGGAGACGGAGAGCCACGCAGGCACGGTAGTAGTCAGTGCGCATGCGCGCTCGGTACCTCCTCATTGGCTCCCGGCTGCCACGTCGTGTTTGCGGCCATTAGTCGCGGCAGCGTTCCTCCGCTGTTGCGTAACCTCACCGTGGCGCTTCGCGTCGCCTTTCTGCATACGCGGGTAACGTTCTCCGTGTTCCTACCGTGGCTTGCTTCTTTCCCTCTCAGACGATTCCCGCTGGTGACGGGACATGTTGTTTTACGAGAGCGTTTTATCCGCCGCATGTGTCTTAAGTCTTAACGGTTACAACGTGTGTCCGCTTGGAATCCCGCAAGACGCTCGTCCGTGTTGCCGATCGTCTTGTCCCGGCGTCCCTTTAACAAGCCCTGCCACGTCATCGCACCGTGCCTGGCGATCGGTTGCCTCACTTGTGCCGTGTGTCCAACGCAGGTGCATACGGACTCGAGAGGGTTCAACTGTGAGGTAGATCGCGTCCGCGTCCGCGTCCGCAGCGGCGTCTTACCGAGTCTTAAGGCTCCACTCGGTTTGTCGTTTAGCTGTGACATGAGGAGCAGTGACCGACTCCGCGTCACCTGGCCCCGTGTTTTATCAACAAGGAAGTCCCGCGAATTTTGCCTCCAGGTACACAAGCACCTGACCGACGGCTTGCTCACGTGACGATGAGGTGCGTCCAGCCTGGGTTCGCATCTCCATCGAATCGATACGTCGGTCGCCATGGCGCTTCCCTCGCAGGGCCAAGCGTCCTGCTAGTTGGAGGAGGGCGGCGAGTTATCGCCAGCACCTTGAAATTACAAAATTCACAATTTGCTCCGCCGGAACGTCTCGCCTGGCCAGTAGGTTCGTGAAAGCCTTCTGCCCCCCCCCCCCCACCCCCCAAAAAACCAAACAAAAAAAACTTTCCTCTGCAGATCGCACACCGCGGTGGGAAAAACTGGGAGCTGTTGGAAGTAGTCGGAGCAGGACGAGGAGTCTCGAGGATGAGATGCAATGTGCGAATTGATGTCCGGAGAAGCAACACGACCGTTACGTTTTAGTTCGTACGGTCAAAACTAGCGAGAGGTGCCAGGTACGAGTAGAGCGCGAGCACGGAGCTCCGGTTAGAGAAAGTTTAAACATTCAAATAGCATCTTGTGAACCGCCCCCCAACCCCCCGCTCCCCTGCATATTGATGCTTAAGTCTATAAGTGATTGACTGAACTTGCTGGAGATGCAGCACAGGCGTGATGGTTCAAATGGCCTTCTGCATTCATCAGAGGTCATTGTGTATCCAAGAGAGGGAGTAAAATGGTAATAATTGATAAATATTTGAAATGCATTGTAAAACATTTTTAGTTGAAGGTGCAGTTGAACAGCTGGTAAACCTGTTTTTATATGAGTTGTTGTCCTTGACTGACATGTCTCAATTCAATGGGAGGTTTGTGTGTTCGCAGATGTGAGGTGATAACACACGTACAATTCTCACCTTGTGCCAGCCTACTGACCCGTGTGCGGGAGCTCCTGGTTTTGTGTGCCTAGTTGCTTGCTGGCGTGCACGTGTGTGTGCGTCAGCCACATGAAAGGCTGGTGTCCGGGTGTGCATGGTTCTCCGCATTTGTCTGCTAGCCTGCTTAATTCTCTGAGCTTGTCTAGCTTTTCTGTGTGAGCTTTCATGTGGCTTGGCATGATCTTCCGGCCATGTGTGCACCATTCACTGCGCGTGTGCTCGATTCTCCATGCGGGTGTTGTGTGGCTTGGCTCGATCTTGAAATGTGTGGCTTGGCTCGATCTTCAAATGTGTGGGGCACGATCTTCAGATGTGTGGGGCACGATCTTCAGATGTGTGGGGCACGATCTTCAGATGTGTGTGGCACGATCTTCAAGTGTGTGTGGCACGATCTTCAAGTGTGTGTGGCACGATCTTCAGGTGTGTGTGGCACGATCTTCAGGTGTGTGTGGCACGATCTTCAGGTGTGTGTGGCACGATCTTCAGGTGTGTGTGGCACGATCTTCAGGTGTGTGTGGCACGATCTTCAGGTGTGTGTGGCACGATCTTCAGGTGTGTGTGGCACGATCTTCAGGTGTGTGGGGCACGATCTTCAGGTATGTGGCTGTTGAGGCATGATCTTCAAGTGTGAGGCATGATCTTCAAGTGTGAGGCACGATCTTCAAGTGTGAGGCACGATCTTCAAGTGTGAGGCACGATCTTCAAGTGTGAGGCACGATCTTCAAGTGTGTGGCACGATCTTCAAGTGTGTGGCACGATCTTCAAGTGTGTGGCACGATCTTCAAGTGTGTGGCACGATCTTCAAATGTGTGGCTGTGCGGCACGATCTTCAAATGTGTGGCTGTGTGTGGCACGATCTTCAAATGTGTGGCTGTGTGTGGCACGATCTTCATATGTGTGGCTGTGTGTGGCACGATCTTCAAATGTGTGCTGTGTGTGGAACGATCCTCAAATGTGTGGCTGTGTGGGGCATGATCTTCAGATTTGTGGCTGTTTGGGGCACGATCTTCAGATTTGTGGCTGTTTGGGGCACGATCTTCAGATTTGTGGCTGTGTGTGGCACGATCTTCAAATGTGTGGCTGTGTGTGGCACGATCTTCAAATGTGTGGCTGTGTGTGGCACGATCTTCAAATGTGTGGCTGTGTGTGGCACGATCTTCAAATGTGTGGCTGTGTGTGGCACGATCTTCAAATGTGTGGCTGTGTGTGGCACGATCTTCAAATATGTGGCTGTGTGTGGCACGATTTTTAATTTTTTATATTTTTGTATGTATACTGAATCGAGGCTTGTGAAAGAGCTGACATTTACTACACAAACAAAATCAACCAGACAAACAAAATATATAAAAAGAGGGAGCGGAAGACGAGAGAAGGGGAAGCACACAAACACTTGAGAGCACACAACATTTAAGAGCAGGGAGATGTGTGGGAGGGAGAGGGCTTGGGGGGAGGAGGCATGGGAAGGGGGAGGGAGAAGTATAAAACACAAGGACACCAAGGACTTCCAGGACAGAAGTTGGTATTTCAAAAAAGTGGAATTGGGGTGAAATTAGCGGGGATAGAAAAGATCAAGGTTTTGGATGGGGGAAGATAAGAGATGGTGGTGAACATCTGTTTTAAAGACCTGGAGGGTGGAGTGGGATTGAAGAGAGTGAGGGAGTTTGTTCCAGAGGCGGGAGAAAAGAGGAGTGAAGGTGAGCAGAGAGTCTTGCTTTTGGCAGTTTAACCATAAGAGGGTTGCAGGCAGATCTTGTGCGACCTGTAGGAATATTTGCGGGACAGAGCCCAGAGAGAGCTGGGGGGGCAAGGCCAGAGAGGAGTCGGTAGAAGACAGAAAGACTACCAACCTGCCTGCAGTGAGTGAGTGAGAGGCCCTTGGAGTTAGCTTCATCGCGGGAGATTCCAATGATTCTGAATGCTTTGGTTTCAACAGCGTGAAGACGAGCTAGGTGTGAGGCAGGAGCACCAGCCCAGAGGGGAGAGCAGTATTCCATTGAGCTGCGGATGAAAGACTTGTATGTGGTGAGGAGCTCAGGTGTGCCAAGGAAGGACTTCGCACGACGGAGGATGCCCAGTCGGCGACTGGCTTTGGAGGCCAGATTTGAAATGTGGTTTTCCCAGGAAAGATCATGGCAGATAGTGAGACCCAAAAGCTTGAGTGACAGAACCTCTTGGAGAGGATTTTTCAGAAAGTGGATGGGAGGGTTGTCCAGTCGGTCTTTTCGGAGAGACATCGTAAGAGTGTGAGACTTGTCAGGATTGAAAGACATGTTCCACTTGTTTGCCCAGTCTGTGATTTTGTCCAGGTCTGCAGAGAGTGAGGAGGCTGCAGACTGCCGATCTGAGGGATGAAGAATGGAGCGACAGAGAGTAGTCATTAGCAAAGAGATAGAGAGGATTTTCAAGAGAGTCAGAGAGATCATTGATGAAGACCAGAAAAAACACAGGGCCCAGAACACTGCCTTGGGGAACTCCAGCCTGAACAGGAAGAGGAGATGAGAGAAACCCATTCAGGGCCACATGTTGACTACGACTCGAGAGGAAGTCCGCCAGCCATGCGTGGAGATTTCCATGGATACCAAAAGAGGAGAGTTTGGTGAGCAGAGCGGGGTGCCAGACCGTATCGAAGGCACGTGATATGTCGAGGGAGACAGCTCGAATTTCCTCTTTGGCATTGAGGACCTCCATCCATTGTTGAGAAAGCAGAAGCAGCATGTCCAGAGTAGTGACCAGGTCTGAAACCAAATTGATGATCAGAGATCAAGCCATTGGAGAAGAGGAAAGATTTCATATCTGAAGCAATGATGGATTCCATGACTTTGCTGATAATTGGGAGAAGGCTGATTGGTCTGTAGTTGCTGGGATCTGTTTTTGCACCTTTTTTGTGCAAAGCGGTGATGTTGGCAGATTTCCAAGCAGATGGCAGATGACCTTGAGCAAAAGAGAGGGTGAAGAGAACAGAGAGAGCGAGTGAAAGAGCGGAAGAACAGGATTTTAGGACCCGTGGGCTGATGCCGTCAGGTCCAGTTGCAGAATCAGAGTCGAGGGTTGACAGAAACTTTTCCACCTTGTCAGGAGGAAAGGACACAGAGTCCAGGAGCAGCTGGGTACGACTGGGTACGGTGGGTACAGAGAGGGATGGGTTTGGGACACAAGATTTAGAGGCAAACACAGAGTTGAGGCATTCAGCTTTTTCACGTGCGGAGTCAGCTGTGTAGCCGTCTGAGGTGAGGGAGGGGATGGAGGGGGAACAAACACCAGAAACAGATTTGACCAGACGCCACCAGGATTTGGAAGAGGGAGACAGATAGAGTTCTGTCCTGAGAATGGAGAGATATTGTTTCTTTGCTCTCCTGAGGGTGGACACACACTTGTTTCGGGTTTTGTGAAAGGATATGAGATTTCCTTCCGTTGGATTTGCTTTCCAGGAGAAGAAAGCAAGTTGTTTCTGGGCAATAGCCTCACCACAAGATTCCATGCACCATGGACGGGAGGAAGGGTATGACAACTGGAGACGAGATGGGATAAATCTGTGCATGAGAGAGAGCAATTTACTTTGGAAGAATTCCCAGGATGAGTTTATGTCAGAGGTGGTAGAGATGGGAGACCAGTCCAGATGATTGATGGCTGCTTGAAGACCGTGCCAGTTGGCCTGAGTGAAATGCCAGACTCGTCGACGCTGAGGAGGCTCTCTGAGAATGGTCAGAGAGATGTCCACAGATGTCCAGATGATCTTCAAATATGTGGCTGTGTGTGGCACGATCTTCAAATGTGTGGCCGTGTGTGGTATGATCTTCAAATGTGTGGCTGTGTGTGGCACAATCTTCAAATATGTGGCTGTGTGTGGCACGATCTTCAAATATGTGGCCGTGTGTGGCATGATCTTCAAATGTGTGGCTGTGTGTGGCATGATCTTCAAATGTGTGGCTGTGTGTGGCATGATCTTCAAATGTGTGGCTGTGTGTGGCATGATCTTCAAATGTGTGGCCGGAAGGGATGTAATCTCGCTTTTCTGTGGGCTTTATGTAGCTGTGCACGATCTTCCGGCCGGATGCTCTCGTTTCTCCTTTCGGGTTTTCATGTGGCTTTGGGTGATCTTCCACCCAGGCGTGTGCGGTCCTCTGTCGGCGTGTGCTCGGTCCTTCATGTGTGATTTCACCTGGTTTCGCTTGGTTCTCCGTGCGGGCGCGCTCGATTTTCCATGCAGGTGTGTGTGGTTTTCCGCACAGGCACACCAGCTTTTCCGTGATTTATTTGTGGATTATGGCACGCTGGATTCTCTATACCCTTCGGCATGCTAATAGACCGATCCGACAGAGGGTTCAATGGACGGGCGCCCTCTATAGACGCCGCCATAGTTGGGAGGCGTCCTCTTCATTCGGCTTGCTCTCCAGCATTCAGATTACATGCAGTTACCGGTCTCAGTTCACTTTGCCGAAAGAATATCGATACAAAATATGTTTGTTTGTTAGATTCATCCGAGAAGATGGAATTGTGGACGATACGACCGGTCCACCGAGCTATACGACCGGCGAGGAGCCGGTGTGGCGGCCCGTGCGGAGGTGGACTCTGAGGGAAGAATTCATGCGGGGCGGCAGTGATACACCCGCCGTGACCTGGCCGTATGGAAGAGTCGATGAAGCGATAAGGAGCCGGTGAGGCGGCCCGCGCGAAGGGACGGAGGCCCAGTCGGTCTGCCAGACGAGTCGCGACCCTAGTGATCAAGGAACTTGGGGCTTGGCAGCGGCCACTCTGGGCCTAGCCGTAGTTGCCAGAGGTGGACTCTGAGGGAAGAATCCATGCCGGGCGGCTGTGGTACGGCTGCCAAGACCTGGCCGTATGGAGGAGTCGATGAAGGGATGGGCACCTCGTCGGGTCGGTCAGAGGAATCGTTATCATAGTGGTCGAGAAACTCGGGGCTAAGGCGGAAGGGGGCTCGACATGGCGTAGCATAGGGTACGCGGTTGCTAACAAAATAGGTTTGGTGCAGGTGGAAGTGGAAACCGGGTACCCCCAGGTGCCAGGTGCCTTCAGGGCGGCATGGCCGTGCGCCTACGGCGCCCGGCGATTTCGCCGGAAACGGTGTTTGTATCGTGTGCCTTCAGGTGCCAGGTGTCCACGACCGCTCCACACGTATAGAGAAACACTTGAGAAAGATTATCACGGACACTTTTCATTTACGATCGCGATGATAGTTGTGCTGGCGCAGCCAGCTGGAGTTAAGCTTGGATCGGAACGCCTCCCAGTAATGGCGGACGCAAGAGCGCCGCCTATCGGCGAAGGGGGCACGATCGTCCTTATCGGATCGGTCTGTACGGTCTATTATCCTTGTCTGCCTGCAAGACAGCCTTTGGGTGTACTTGATTCTCCCTCACTGCATGCCTCCTTGTCGTGTTGCAGGTGCGCGTACGTTTCCATGCCTGTTAGTGTGTGGACACGTGCGATTTCCCCAAACCTGCCTGCGTTTGTGTGAGTGCCATTTTCTGCATCTGCCTGCATGTACAATTTACTTCATGCCTTCCTGCATTTGTGCATGATTCTCTGTGCCTGTATGCACAATTCTACTCAACCGCCTGCCTGCTTGCATGTGGCATTTACTTGCGAGATTTTGTGTGCCTCCTGTCTTTCCGGACTTGTGCTTCTTCGTGCCTGCCTGTCTACCTGCCTATGTGTGCGTTTGATTTACCTCCCCTGCCTTCCTGTGCAATTATCTGTGCATGTGTATTGAAGGGATTCTTTTGTGGGATTTATTATTTTTATTTTTTTTGGGGGGGTGTGGGTGGGGAAATGGCAACGGGGAGAGTAGGGGGTGTTTGTATGTGCTCGTACATGCTGTGCGCCTACATTTTTGCACACATTGGCATTGGTAACCGTGAGACCTTGCCACGTCGCCACTCTAAACACCCTCCCTCTCCCCCACCCCCTACCCTTTTACAGTAGACATTCCTCAGGCAGTTTGCCCACAGACATGCTTTCCCCATAAACTATCGACAATCCATCCAAGAACTATCTTTCTCTCTGATCCTAAATTGTAATACAAATTTATGTTGTCCAGGAAGTTTGGGGGAAAAATCCCCAAAACACATTTGTCTTCAATAATGAGCACATTGCCCAGAGCTACATTATATTTACCAAATGAAAGTGATTTGGTATTTTAATCCCTGTGAAATACACATTACACGTATATCAATCAAATCCTGTGCAGTTCATTGTTGCTATTTGAAAAACTTTCAGATCATAGTTCCTTTTCCACACTCGTTTTCACATTTCGTGTTTTCGTTGGGATTCTTTTTCTCTGAGCTACAATAATTTTCATGTTGCACAAAGGTGCTTGTATTGCTTCGAATTAAAATTTAAAAGTATTAGTTGGTTTTGCTAACATTTGATGAAACTGATTTAAATTGATGCATGAGCCTATGTATGACCTCCACCACTGAAGGTGGATGCAGGTTATGTTTTCACCCCCTGTCTTTCCTTGTCTGTGAACAATATATCTCAAAAAGTAATGGATGGATTCGGACGAAATTTGGCAGAGAGGTAGTGTATGTGACAAGGGCGAAATGATTAGATTTTGGTGAAGATCCGGATTCGCATTCGGCTACGAGAAATTTTTAAGTGATTCTTCACCATTGGGAGATGGGGCTAAAACTGACATATAGTAGGATATCTCAAAAAGTTATTGACGGATTTGGACGAAACTTGGTGGAGAGGTTGTGTATGTGACGAGGACAAATATATCTGATTTTGGTGAAGATCTGAATATGGATTCGGATACGAGTTTTATTTAATTTTTAAGTGATTCTTCACAATTGAGTGATGGGGCTAAAACCGATCCATAGCACGATATCTCAAAAGTTATGGACGGATTTGAACGAAACCTGGTGGACCGATTGGGTGTGTGACTAGGACTAATCGATTTGATTCTGGTGAAGATCTGAATATGGATTGAGACATGGGAATTATTTAATTTTAAAGTGATTCTTCACCATTGAGAGATCAGGTGAAAAGCGATTATATAACATGATATTTAAAATTAGAACAATGCGACTCGCCAATATGCCTCTACATAGTCCCACAACGGGTAGATGCCATCACTCTGCATATGTATGGGTAGTGGATCACGTTTGTGAAGTTTCATGTTGACCGGATAAGGTTCGTTTTTCTATCCAAGATTGCTGCCAAACCACATGACCTATGATGTCATCATTTTAAAACTATATGCAACAGTGCCGTTAGATGATACTTGTAAAATTTTGCATCGACAGGGTGAGCGGTTTCAGATATAATTGTTTAATATTTTCCTTCAATCTAAAATGGCTGCCAAACCATGTGACCTATGATGTCATAAATTTAATATTTCAATACAAATGGGTCATAGATTATGTGCATGCAATTTCAGATTTTTCGGATAAGGAATTCGATGAAAACATTTTTGGCTGGTATACCACTTTACCTATGATGTCATCATTCGGCCGAAAAAAATATATTGCTGGTCTCTACAGACCAAAGTTCCAGAATTGATGTGGCAATGCTGTTTTTTTTCTTTTTTTTTCTTTTTTGAAAAGCTTGGATTGAACATATAAAGGTGTTGTTTTTTGGGTCCTCATGCCTTGCGGTCCTCCTCATTTGCCGTGGTGCCGTCCAGAGAGAAATTAAAGACAGCCAATGGGTCTGGTAGGCCTTTTTGTAAAAATAATGAACACAAGCTTAAGTTATTTTAAAATGTATTTATTCTGAAAATCATTAAGTTCTTCAAGCATATTATAGACTGCCATTTCGTTCTCGAGATCGCCTCGCCGTACCGTTAAACATTCCAATGCGTCGATCGCATCAACACTGCGCATGCGCAAGTGGTCTAACAGGCCGATGGTCTCCCACGATCTCTTCTCTCAGTCCACCAGATTATCACAGACACTTACAACTTCATGACAAACGAGATAGCATCCAGGCCTAATTAACGAGACCACCTGCAGCTCTCTCGGCCTTCTGGTTGCTTCACACGAACCCGACAAAGAACGTCTTCGTTTCAATAAATGACAATATCCAGCCGATTGGATTCATGACAGCACGGCACACAAAACTACTCATATCTTTGGAACGGTTGGTTGGACAAACTAAAGGTAGTTTTGTAGGGGAGAACGGTGCGTGCACGTCGATACCAATGGCGACCCTCAGACCCGTATTTCCCGAGATAGCGCGCGCCTGTTGTTGCCGGGCCGGAGCGCTGTTGTCGGTTCCGTTGGAAATTTGGGGAAAAAAAAAAATTGTTGATGCGCAGGGTCAAAATCGATGTGCGCGCTGACCAGAGACCGGAAATATATTTTTCTCGGCCTTATCATGCTTTTTTTTCCCCCCTGTTGGGAGTACTTGACAATGTGCCAAGTTTCTAATTTTTCCATTCAGTGGTTTCCCAAAAATAATAATTTAATTATTTGCTTTTAATCCAAGATGGTTGCCATACCACGTGACATGACATCACAATTATCATAAAAACATTCTGCATGGGTGTCACTCCTACCCTGAAAGTTTCATCTCAATCGGACATATGGTTGCTGAGAAAAAACGAGGTCTAGCCAGGACTTACGGACGGACGGACAACCTGAAAACGTAATGCCTCCGCCGACAGAGTCGCCGGAGGCATAAAAAGTTATGGACGAGTTATGACTAAACTTGGGGATGAGTTGATAAGGTGGCAAGAACAAGCCGATTCGATTTTGGTTTCGGTCTGAATCCAGATCTGGCCTATCGGTGGGAGACAAAACATGAACTGTTGAGCCTGGCGGAGGTATGCGCTCTACCGCTTGCTGCTCGAGTTGCGTATTGTTTTCATTTCTACATTGTATAGAATCATATATTTTGTGTTTCATCACAGCACCACTTGTTTGTCTGTGACATAAGGGTGAAAGGTGCGAGGAGAGCTCGGCGGGTGAAGTACCAACCGAGAATGAAGGTGTGGAGGTTGAAAGAGGTGACAGTAAGGGAGGGGCTGAGTAGGGTAGACGATGATGTGGTTGAGCTTGAAAGTGGTTGGATGTCAATGAAAGCTAGTCTGTTGGGAGCCGTAGGTGAGGTATGTGGATGGACTAAAGGACGACCGAGGCACTCGGAAACATGGTGGTGGAATGATGAAGTTGGAAAGAGGATTGATGAGGAGAGGAAGAAGTTCAAGCAGTGGCAGAAAGCGAAGGGTATATAGCTTCAAGTTGCTTGAAGGATGAAGTGGGACAAATTGTTGTGGACCCAGATGGAATTAAAGACACTAGGGCATGCCCGTACTATATATATATCTAAAATTATATCCCCCCCCTCTATTTACATGCAATGGTTTGGTCCATGAAATGTTTTGGTCCATTCGCAACGCCAAAGCGAACGGCGAACGCTTTACATGAAATGGTTTGGTCCATGAAATGTTTTGGTCCATTCGCAACGCCAAAGCGAACGGCGAACGGCTTGCGAGTACAGTGACAATCACCCCCCCTCTATTTACATGAAATGGTTTTAATTAGTTTTAAAACATAGTTTAACGCCAACATATGGCATGCCCGTACCCGTACTATCCGTAATGGCGCACACTCTCACAGGAGCTCCGGAAGGTCGCATATCGCAGGAAAGCGAAAGAATCGCAAATTAGTTTTAATTAGTTTTAAAACATAGTTTAACGCCAACATAGCGCCAACATAGTTTGCCGACGGGAAATAAATGAATACGCTCTCAAATGTGCCATCCGAGGCAGAGTCTGTTCGCCACGTTCGGCACACGTGATAGCTCGCTGCTCTCTGATTGGTTGAATCGTTTTTTGGACATAGCTCGGTAACTACTTCTGCGATTAATTTAAAACCTTGAAAAGGCACATCCTCGGGTCCCCAGCAATATACCTGGCAAGTTTCAAGTATATCGGACCGGTAGTTGTCGAGAAACAGCGGTCACAGACATACAAACATACAAACATACAAACGTACAAACAAACATACACACAGAGATTACTGGAATTATAGATAGATGACATGCTGACATGCTGCTTCTGCTGTCTCAACAATGGATGGAGGTCCTCAATGCCAAACAGGAAATTAGAGCTGTCTCACTTGACATATCACGTGCCTTCGATACGGTCTGGCACCCCGCTCTGCTCACCAAACTCTCCTATGGTATCCATGGAAATCTCCACGCATGGCTGGCGGACTTCCTCTCTAGTCGTAGTCAACGTGTAGCCCTGAATGGGTTTCTCTCATCTCCCCTTCCTGTTCAGGCTGGAGTTCCCCAAGGCAGTGTTCTGGGCCCTGTGCTTTTTCTGGTCTTCATCAATGATCTCTCTGACTCTCTTGAAAATCCTCTCTATCTCTTTCCTGATGACTCCACTCTCTGCCGCTCCATTCCTCATCCTTCAGATCGGCAGTCTGCAGCCTCCTCACTCTCTGCAGACCTGGACAAAATCACAGACTGGTCAAACAAGTGGAACATGTCTTTCAATCCTGACAAATCTCACACTTACGATGTCTCTCCGAAAAGACCGACTGGACAACCCTCCCATCCACTTTCTGAATAATCCTCTCCAAGAAGTTCTGTCACTCAAGCTTTTGGGTCTCACTATCTGCCATGATCTTTCCTGGGAAAACCACATTTCAAATCTGGCCTCCAAAACCAGTCGCCGACTGGGCATCCTCCATCGTGCGAAGTCCTTCCTTGGCACACCTGAGCTCCTCTCCACATACAAGGCGTTCATCCGCAGCTCAATGGAATACTGTTCTCCCCTCTGGGCCGGGGCTCCTGCCTCTCACCTAGCTTAGCTTCATGCTGTTGAAACCAAAGCTTTCAGAATCATTAGAATCTCCCGCGATGAAGCTAACTCCGAGGGCATTTCACTTATCGTAGGCAGGTTGGTGGTCTTTCTGTCTTCTACCGACTCCTCTCCGGCCTTGCTACCCCAGCTCTCTCTGGGTTCTGTCCCCAAAATATTCCCACAGGTCTCACAAGATCTGCCTGCAACCCTCTTATGGTTAAACTGCCAAAATCAGGACTCTCTGCTCACCTGATCCCCTTCATTCCTCTTTTCCCCCGCCTCTGGAACAAACTCCTTCACTCTCTTCAATCCCACTCCTCCCTCCAGGTCTTTAAAACAGCTGTTCACCACCATATCTTATCTTCCCACATCCAAAACCTTGATCTTTTCTACCCCCGATAATTTCACCCCAGATCCACCTTTTTGAAATACCAACTTCTTTTGTGGAAGTCCTTGCAGTGTACTCGTGTTTTATACTTCTCCCACCCCCCCCCCTCCTTCCCCTCCCCCTCCCTTCCCACGCCTCTTCCCCCCAAGCCCTCTCCCTCCCACAGATCTGCCGATGCCCCTGCTCTCAAATGTTGTGTTTGTGTGCTTCCCCTTCTCTCCCCATCTTGTCTTCCACTCCCATAATTGTACACCGCTCCTTTCCTATGCCATCTCCAGGCATTGCAAATCGTCATTGCTGGGCACCGAAGGGGGCTCGGCAGTGACGCACGCTGAAAGAGAGTACTCAGTTTTCACTCTGGTTTTGTTTTCTTGCTTTCCTGTTTGTTGTACACCGCTCCTTTCCTATGCCATCTCCAGGCATTGCAAATCGTCATTGCCAGGCACCGAAGGGGGCTCGGCAGTGACGCACGCTGAAAGAGAGTACTCGGTTTTCACTCTCGTTGTTTGTTTTCTTGTTGTACACCGCTCCTTTCCTATGCCATTTCCAGGCATTGCAAATCGTCATTGCCGGGCACCGAAGGGGGCTCGGCAGTGACGCACGCTGAAAGAGTACTCAGTTTTCACTCTGGTTTCTTTCTTTCTTGTTTGTTGTACACCGCTCCTTTCCTATGCCATCTCCAGGCATTGCAAATCGTCATTGCCGGGCACCAAAGGGGGCTCGGCAGTGACGCACGCTGAAAGAGAGTACTCAGTTTTCACTCTGGTTGTTTGTTGTACACCGCTCCTTTCCTATGCCACCTCCAGGCATTGCAAATCGTCATTGCCGGGCACCGAAGGGGGCTCGGCAGTGACGCACGCTGAAAGAGAGTACTCAGTTTTCACTCTGGTTTCTTGTTTGTTTTCTTGGTTGTCCGGACGATATCTCAGCCATCCTTTGAGCTAGGAAGCTGAAATTTCGGCACAGTAGTGAGCAAGTCCTTTGTCAAATACGGTATTTTTTGTTTTTTGAATAATCAATTAATTGAGGAGTTATTTAATTATTAGCGTTTAATTAAGTACTTATTTAATTAATTAAATTTCATTTATCTTCTGACCATTATTAACTCAGGCACCTTTTGAGTTAGGAAGCTGATATTTGGACATGCCAATGACCAGGTGATTTGGCTGCAAAGGATATTTTTGATTTATTAATTAATCAATTAATCGATTAATTATTTAATTATTCGATTAATGACAAAAAAATTTTTTTTTTTTAAGTTACAGATTCTGATGAAATAGTGGTAGTTTATGTGTTCTCTGACCAAATTGATTAATAATTTAATTTTTTTATGATTATTATTTATTTATTTTCATTATTAATCATTTATTTATTTTCTTTCTCATTTGGCCAATATCTCAGGCACCTTTTGAGCTGGGAAGCTAATATTTGGACATGAGTGACCAAGTGATGTGGCTATCAAGGATATTTTTGATTTATTGATTAATCATTTCATCTATTAAGTATTTATTGATTAATCGATTAATTATTTATTGAGTAATCAATTAATTATTTAATTTTTTATAAATGACTTATTTAATTAAATTTCTAAAAGATACATCTTCGGATGAAGCACTACTGGTTTAGTTATGCGATTAGCCAATTGATTATGAAAATATTTTGTGATAATCTTTTATTGATTTTAATTATACAATTAATCAATCAATTAGTGTACACCTCTCCCTCCCAATGCAGCCTCAATGAGCTGCACTGCGGTATTGCCGGGCGCCGGAGGCGCCCCGGCAATGCCGCGCTGCAGCATATTTAATTATTTGGCATGGGGCGGTGTACTTTGAATGTATGTGTACTTGTTTGTTTTCTTTCTTGGTTGTCCGGGCGATATCTCAGCCATCCTTTGAGCTAGGAAGCTGAAATTTCGGCACAGTAGTGAGCAAGTCCTTTGTCAAATACGGTATTTTTTGTTTTTTGAATAATCAATTAATTGAGGAGTTATTTAATTATTAGCGTTTAATTAAGTACTTATTTAATTAATTAAATTTCATTTATCTTCTGACCATTATTAACTCAGGCACCTTTTGAGTTAGGAAGCTGATATTTGGACATGCCAATGACCAAATGATTTGGCTGCAAAGGATATTTTTGATTTATTAATTAATCAATTAATCGATTAATTATTTAATTATTCGATTAATGACAAAAAATTTTTTTTTTTTTAAGTTACAGATTCTGATGAAATAGTGGTAGTTTATGTGTTCTCTGACCAAATTGATTAATAATTTAATTTTTTTATGATTATTATTTATTTATTTTCATTATTAATCATTTATTTATTTTCTTTCTCATTTGGCCAATATCTCAGGCACCTTTTGAGCTGGGAAGCTAATATTTGGACATGAGTGACCAAGTGATGTGGCTATCAAGGATATTTTTGATTTATTGATTAATCATTTCATCTATTAAGTATTTATTGATTAATCGATTAATTATTTATTGAGTAATCAATTAATTATTTAATTTTTTATAAATGACTTATTTAATTAAATTTCTAAAAGATACATCTTCGGATGAAGCACTACTGGTTTAGTTATGCGATTAGCCAATTGATTATGAAAATATTTTGTGATAATCTTTTATTGATTTTAATTATACAATTAATCAATCAATTAGTGTACACCTCTCCCTCCCAATGCAGCCTCAATGAGCTGCACTGCGGTATTGCCGGGCGCCGGAGGCGCCCCGGCAATGCCGCGCTGCAGCATATTTAATTATTTGGCATGGGGCGGTGTACTTTGAATGTATGTGTACTTGTTGTACACCGCTCCTTTCCTATGCCATCTCCAGGCATTGCAAATCGTCATTGCCGGGCACCAAAGGGGGGCTCGGCAGTGACGCACGCTGAAAGAGAGTACTCAGTTTTCACTCTGGTTTCTTGTTTGTTTTCTTGTTGTACACCGCTCCTTTCCTATGCCATCTCCAGGCATTACAAATCGTCATTGACGGGCACCAAAGGGGGCTCGGCAGTGACGCACGCTGAAAGAGAGTACTCAGTTTTCACTCTGGTTTCTTTCTTGTTTGTTTGTTTTCTTGTTTGTTTGTCCGGGCGATATCTCAGCCATCCTTTGAGCTAGGAAGCTGAAATTTCGGCACAGTAGTGAGCAAGTCCTTTGTCAAATACGGTATTTTTTGTTTTTTGAATAATCAATTAATTGAGGAGTTATTTAATTATTAGCGTTTAATTAAGTACTTATTTAATTAATTAAATTTCATTTCTCTTCTGACCATTATTAACTCAGGCACCTTTTGAGTTAGGAAGCTGATATTTGGACATGCCAATGACCAGGTGATTTGGCTGCAAAGGATATTTTTGTACACCGCTCCTTTCCTATGCCATCTCCAGGCATTGCAAATCGTCATTGCCGGGCACCAAAGGGGGCTCGGCAGTGACGCACGCTGAAAGAGAGTACTCAGTTTTCACTCTGGTTTCTTGTTTTCTTGTTGTACACCGCTCCTTTCCTATGCCATCTCCAGGCATTGCAAATCGTCATTGCCGGGCACCAAAGGGGGCTCGGCAGTGACGCACGCTGAAAGAGAGTACTCAGTTTTCACTCTGGTTTCTTGTTTTCTTTCTTGGTTGTCCGGACGATATCTCAGCCATCCTTTGAGCTAGGAAGCTGAAATTTCGGCACAGTAGTGAGCAAGTCCTTTGTCAAATACGGTATTTTTTGTTTTTTGAATAATCAATTAATTGAGGAGTTATTTAATTATTAGCGTTTAATTAAGTACTTATTTAATTAATTAAATTTCATTTATCTTCTGACCATTATTAACTCAGGCACCTTTTGAGTTAGGAAGCTGATATTTGGACATGCCAATGACCAGGTGATTTGGCTGCAAAGGATATTTTTGATTTATTAATTAATCAATTAATCGATTAATTATTTAATTATTCGATTAATGACAAAAAATTTTTTTTTTTTTAAGTTACAGATTCTGATGAAATAGTGGTAGTTTATGTGTTCTCTGACCAAATTGATTAATAATTTAATTTTTTTATGATTATTATTTATTTATTTTCATTATTAATCATTTATTTATTTTCTTTCTCATTTGGCCAATATCTCAGGCACCTTTTGAGCTGGGAAGCTAATATTTGGACATGAGTGACCAAGTGATGTGGCTATCAAGGATATTTTTGATTTATTGATTAATCATTTCATCTATTAAGTATTTATTGATTAATCGATTAATTATTTATTGAGTAATCAATTAATTATTTAATTTTTTATAAATGACTTATTTAATTAAATTTCTAAAAGATACATCTTCGGATGAAGCACTACTGGTTTAGTTATGCGATTAGCCAATTGATTATGAAAATATTTTGTGATAATCTTTTATTGATTTTAATTATACAATTAATCAATCAATTAGTGTACACCTCTCCCTCCCAATGCAGCCTCAATGAGCTGCACTGCGGTATTGCCGGGCGCCCCGGCAATGCCGCGCTGCAGCATATTTAATTATTTGGCATGGGGCGGTGTACTTTGAATGTATTTGTACTTGTTTGTTTTCTTGTTTGTTTTCTTGGTTGTCCGGACGATATCTCAGCCATCCTTTGAGCTAGGAAGCTGAAATTTCGGCACAGTAGTGAGCAAGTCCTTTGTCAAATACGGTATTTTTTGTTTTTTGAATAATCAATTAATTGAGGAGTTATTTAATTATTAGCGTTTAATTAAGTACTTATTTAATTAATTAAATTTCATTTATCTTCTGACCATTATTAACTCAGGCACCTTTTGAGTTCGGAAGCTGATATTTGGACATGCCAATGACCAGGTGATTTGGCTGCAAAGGATATTTTTGATTTATTAATTAATCAATTAATCGATTAATTATTTAATTATTCGATTAATGACAAAAAAAAATTTTTTTTTTAAGTTACAGATTCTGATGAAATAGTGGTAGTTTATGTGTTCTCTGACCAAATTGATTAATAATTTAATTTTTTTATGATTATTATTTATTTATTTTCATTATTAATCATTTATTTATTTTCTTTCTCATTTGGCCAATATCTCAGGCACCTTTTGAGCTGGGAAGCTAATATTTGGACATGAGTGACCAAGTGATGTGGCTATCAAGGATATTTTTGATTTATTGATTAATCATTTCATCTATTAAGTATTTATTGATTAATCGATTAATTATTTATTGAGTAATCAATTAATTATTTAATTTTTTATAAATGACTTATTTAATTAAATTTCTAAAAGATACATCTTCGGATGAAGCACTACTGGTTTAGTTATGCGATTAGCCAATTGATTATGAAAATATTTTGTGATAATCTTTTATTGATTTTAATTATACAATTAATCAATCAATTAGTGTACACCTCTCCCTCCCAATGCAGCCTCAATGAGCTGCACTGCGGTATTGCCGGGCGCCGGAGGCGCCCCGGCAATGCCGCGCTGCAGCATATTTAATTATTTGGCATGGGGCGGTGTACTTTGAATGTATGTGTACTTGTTGATTTATTAATTAATCAATTAATCGATTAATTATTTAATTATTCGATTAATGACAAAAAAAAATTTTTTTTTAAGTTACAGATTCTGATGAAATAGTGGTAGTTTATGTGTTCTCTGACCAAATTGGTTAATAATTTAATTTTTTTATGATTATTATTTATTTATTTTCATTATTAATCATTTATTTATTTTCTTTCTCATTTGGCCAATATCTCAGGCACCTTTTGAGATGGGAAGCTAATATTTGGACATGAGTGACCAAGTGATGTGGCTATCAAGGATATTTTTTATTTATTGATTAATCATTTCATCTATTAAGTATTTATTGATTAATCGATTAATTATTTATTGAGTAATCAATTAATTATTTAATTTTTTATAAATGACTTATTTAATTAAATTTCTAAAAGATACATCTTTGGATGAAGCACTACTGGTTTAGTTATGCGATTAGCCAATTGATTATGAAAATATTTTGTGATAATCTTTTATTGATTTTAATTAAACAATTAATCAATCAATTAGTGTACACCTCTCCCTCCCAATGCAGCCTCAATGAGCTGCACTGCGGCATTGCCGGGCGCCTGAGGCGCCCCGGCAATGCCGCGCTGCAGCATATTTAATTATTTGGCATGGGGCGGTGTACTTTGAATGTATGTGTACTTGTTTGTTTTCTTGCTTGTTGTACACCGCTCCTTTCCTATGCCATCTCCAGGCATTGCAAATCGTCATTGCCGGGCACCAAAGGGGGCTCGGCAGTGACGCACGCTGAAAGAGAGTACTCAGTTTTCACTCTGGTTTCTTTCTTGTTTGTTTGTTTTCTTGTTTGTTTTCTTTCTTGTTTGCTTTCTTGGTTGTCCGGACGATATCTCAGCCATCCTTTGAGCTAGGAAGCTGAAATTTCGGCACAATAGTGAGCAAGTCCTTTGTCAAAAACGGTATTTTTTGTTTTTTGATTAATCAATTAATTGATGAGTTATTTAATTATTAGCGATTAATTAAGTACTTATTTAATTAATTAAATTTCATTTCTCTTCTGACCATTAACTCAGGCACCTTTTGAGTTAGGAAGCTGATATTTGGACATGCCAATGACCAGGTGATTTGGCTGCAAAGGCTATTTTTGATTTATTAATTAATTAATTAATCAATTAATCGATTAATTATTTAATTATTTGATTAATGACAAAAAAAAAATTTTTTTTTAACTTACAGATTCTGATGAAATAGTGATGGTTTATGTGTTCTCTGACCGAATTGATTAATAATTTAATTTATTTATGATTATTATTTATTTATTTTCATTATTAATCATTTATTTATCTTCTTTCTCATTTGGCCAATATCTCAGGCACCTTTTGAGCTCAGAAGCTAATATTTGGACATGAGTGACCAAGTGATGTGGCTATCAAGGATATTTTTGATTTATTGATTAATCAATTAATCAATGTATCGATTAATTATTTAATTATTCGATAAATTACTTAAAAAAAATTTTTGCCCCCAGTTACACATTCTGATGAAATGGTGGTGCTTTATGTGTTCTGTGACCGAATTGATTGATAATTTAATTTTTTAATGATTATTATTTATTTATTTTCATTATTAATCATTGATTTATTTTCTTTCTCATTTGGCCAATATCTCAGGCACCTTTTGAGCTGGGAAGCTAATATTTGGACATGACAGTGACCAAGTGATGTGGCTATCAAGGATATTTTTGATTAATTGATTAATCATTTAATCGATTCATTATTTATTGATTAATCGATGAATTACTTATTGATTAATCAATTAATTATTAAATTTTTTATTAATGACTTGTTTGATTAAATTTCTAAAAGATACATCTTCGGATGAAGCACGAGTGGTTTTGTTATGGTATTAGCCAATTGATTAAGAAAATATTTTGTGATAATCTTTTATTGATTTTAATTATACAATTAATCAATCAATTAGTGGACACCTCTCCCTCCCAATGCAGCCTCTATGAGCTGCACTGCGGTATTGCCGGGCGCCAGAGGTGCCCCGGCAATGCCGCGCTGTAGGATATTTAATTATTTGGCATGGGGGCGGTGTACTTTGAATGTATGTGTACTTGTTTTCTTTCTTTCTTGGTTGTCCGGACGATATCTCAGCCATCCTTTGAGCTAGGAAGCTGAAATTTCGGCACAGTAGTGAGCAAGTCCTTTGTCAAATACGGTATTTTTTGTTTTTTGAATAATCAATTAATTGAGGAGTTATTTAATTATTAGCGTTTAATTAAGTACTTATTTAATTAATTAAATTTCATTTATCTTCTGACCATTATTAACTCAGGCACCTTTTGAGTTAGGAAGCTGATATTTGGACATGCCAATGACCAGGTGATTTGGCTGCAAAGGATATTTTTGATTTATTAATTAATCAATTAATCGATTAATTATTTAATTATTCGATTAATGACAAAAAATTTTTTTTTTTTTAAGTTACAGATTCTGATGAAATAGTGGTAGTTTATGTGTTCTCTGACCAAATTGATTAATAATTTAATTTTTTTATGATTATTATTTATTTATTTTCATTATTAATCATTTATTTATTTTCTTTCTCATTTGGCCAATATCTCAGGCACCTTTTGAGCTGGGAAGCTAATATTTGGACATGAGTGACCAAGTGATGTGGCTATCAAGGATATTTTTGATTTATTGATTAATCATTTCATCTATTAAGTATTTATTGATTAATCGATTAATTATTTATTGAGTAATCAATTAATTATTTAATTTTTTATAAATGACTTATTTAATTAAATTTCTAAAAGATACATCTTCGGATGAAGCACTACTGGTTTAGTTATGCGATTAGCCAATTGATTATGAAAATATTTTGTGATAATCTTTTATTGATTTTAATTATACAATTAATCAATCAATTAGTGTACACCTCTCCCTCCCAATGCAGCCTCAATGAGCTGCACTGCGGTATTGCCGGGCGCCGGAGGCGCCCCGGCAATGCCGCGCTGCAGCATATTTAATTATTTGGCATGGGGCGGTGTACTTTGAATGTATGTGTACTTGTTTGTTTTCTTTCTTGGTTGTCCGGGCGATATCTCAGCCATCCTTTGAGCTAGGAAGCTGAAATTTTGGCACAATAGTGAGAAAGTGCTTTGTCAAAAACGGTATTTTTTTTTTTTGATTAATCAATAAATTGAGGAGTTATTTAATTATTAGCGATTAATTAAGTACTTATTTAATTAATTAAATTTCCTTTCTCTTCTGACCATTAACTCAGGCACCTTTTGAGTTAGGAAGCTGATATTTGGACATGCCAATGACCAGGTGATTTGGCTGCAAAGGATATTTTTGATTTATTAGTTAATCAATTAATAGATTAATTATTTAATTATTCGATTAATGACCAAAAATTTTATTTTTTTTAAAGTTACAGATTCTGATGAAATAGTGGTAGTTTATGTGTTCTCTGACCCGAAGTTCTCTAACGTGGGCAGGGTACAGCCCGAAGTGGAGATCGGTTTGTGAGGTTTGGGACATGGAATGTAGGGACAATGACAGGGAGATCAGGAGAAGTGGTGGAAGTATTGGTCAGAAGAAGAGTGGACATATGTTGTGTGCAAGAGACGAGATGGAAGGGAAGTGGTGTGAGAATGGTGAAGGGTAGGCAGGGACAGAAATACAAGTTTGTGTGGCAAGGGTGCCTGGAGGGTGTGAATGGTGTTGGTGTCCTGTTTTCTGAGGAGTTTGTAGACTGTGTGGTGAGTGTGACTAGAGTGAGTGATAGGTTGATGATGGTGAAAATGATGATTGGAAAGCTCTTGGTGAACGTCATCTCGGGATATGCTCCGCAGGTTCGTCGGAGCGATGAAGAGAAGGACAAGTTCTGGTGTGCGATAGAGAAGCTGATGGAAAACGTGAAAGATGAGGAAGTTGTTGTGGTAGGAGGAGACCTAAATGGACATGTGGGAAGGAGTATGGATGGTTTTGACGGAGTTCATGGGGGTTACGGATATGGTGTGAGAAATGGAGAAGGTGAAAGGATTTTGGAGTTTGCTGATGGAGCTGATTTGTTGATTTGTAATACTCAGTTCCAGAAAGAGGATAATAAGCTTGTTACATACACGTCAGGTGGGTCGACGACAACCGTTGACTACCTGATGGTGCGTAGGCGAGATAGGGGGCACCTCCGAGACACAAAGGTGATCCCGGGGGAGGAGGCTGTTTCACAGCACCACTTGGTTGTCTGCGACGTAAGGGTGAAAGGTGCGAGGAGAGCTCGGCGGGTGAAGTACCAACCGAGAATGAAGGTGTGGAGGTTGAAAGAGGTGACAGTAACGGAGGCATTAAAAGAGAGGCTGAGTAGGGTCGAGGATGATGTGGTTGAGCTTGAAAGTGGTTGGATGTCAATGCAAGCTAGTCTGTTGGGAGCCGCTGGTGAGGTATGTGGATGGACAAAAGGACCACCGAGGCACTCGGAAACATGGTGGTGGGATGATGAAGTTGGAAAGAGGATTGACGAGAAGAGGAAGAAGTTCAAGAAGTGGCAGAAGGCAAAGGGTACGGGAGCAGAAACAGCAGAGCATGAAAGTTATAAGGCAGCCAGGAAGGCTGCACAGAAAGAGGTAGCAAAGGCGCAGGAGGCATGTAGGAAAATGTTCGGAGAACGCTTGGATTCGGAAGAGGGTCAGAAAGCAGTATTCGGGATTGCAAAGCAGATAGCGAAAGAGAGGTGTGATGTGATGGGGGTGAGCTGCTTGAAGGATGAAGTGGGACAAATCGTTGTCGACCCAGATGGAATTAAAGGAAGATGGAAAAGATATATGGAAATGCTGTTGAATACAGAGAATGAATGGGATGGCAACATAGAGAGTAACCCAGTTTTAGGACCGGCAGAGAAGATAACTGAGAAGGAAGTTGAGGAAGCGATAAAAGCAATGAAGGGTAGAAAAGCGGGAGGGCCGACGGGAGTTGTGGGAGATATGTTGAAGGCAGCAGGAAGTTGGGGTGTGAAGAGAATGACAGAGATCTGTAATCTGGTGGTGAAAGAAGGCAGCATTCCAGTGGATTGGGAACTGAGTACCCTCGTCCCTCTACACAAGGGGAAAGGTGACCCTCTGGAGTGTGGCTCGTACCGAGCGATAAAGTTATTGGAGCATGGAATCCTGAGCAACGGTATTGGAAAGGGTGTTGGAGAGGAGGATAGGGAAGAAAGTGAAGATCGACGAAATGCAGTTTGGATTTATGCCAGGAAGAGGAACGACAGACGCGCTTTTCATTGTGAGGCAGTTGCAGGAGAAGTACATGGAGAAGAGGAAGAAGTTGTTTCTTCGGTTTGTTGATCTGGAGAAAGCATTCGATCGCGTTCCACGCAAAGTATTGACATGGGCATTGAGGAAGTTAGGAGTGGAGGAATGGTTGATCAGAGTAGTGATGGCAATGTACAAAAGAGCGCGCACAGCTGTAAGGACGAAGGACGGGAACAGTGGTGAGTTTGAGGTGAAGGTGGGAGTGCATCAGGGGTCGGTACTAAGTCCACTACTATTTGTAGCTGTGATGGAGGTGCTGGCTCAGAACGTAAAGGAGGATTTACCGTGGGAGTTGTTGTATGCAGATGATCTGGTGTTGATTGCGGAAAGTATGGATGGACTGAAGGAAAAGATGAACACGTGGAAGGAATGTATGGAGACAAAAGGTCTGAAGGTGAATATCGGAAAGACGAAGGTGATGGCAAGTGGTAAAGCATGTGGTGAGGTGGAAAGAACTGGGAAGTGGCCCTGTGCTGTGTGTAGGAAGGGTGTCGGAGTGAACTCCATTCAGTGTACAATGTGCGCTGAGTGGGTTCATCAAAAATGTAGTGGTCTGAGAGGGTCATTAACCAGTGTGGCAGCTACATTCAAATGTAAGGTGTGCACAGAGGGAGCTGCAGATGGAGGAAATGTTGAGTTGGATCTTGGAGACGGCGTGAAGCTGGAAGGTGTGAAAACATTTTGCTACCTCGGAGACATGCTGAATGGAGAAGGTGGATCAGACTCGGCAACGGTTGCTCGAGTGAGATGTGCATGGAAGAAGTTTCGGGAATTGAGTGGCGTGCTGATGATGAGGGGAGTGTCGTTGAAGCTGAAGGGAAAGGTGTATGCTGCATGTGTGAGAAGTGTTATGATTTATGGGAGCGAGACATGGGTAATGAACGTAGAGCAGCAACGAAGGTTGGAAAGGGTGGAAATGCGAATGGTTCGACGGATGTGTGGAGTATCGTTGAGAGAGAGGAAGACAAATGATGAATTGCGAAAGATGATGGGAATAGAGCCTGTGATTGATGCTGTGAAGAGGAACAGGTTGAGATGGTTTGGTAATGTGTTGAGGAAGGATGAAAGTGACTGGTTGAGAAGAGTGATGGAAATGAATGTAGAAGGAAGTAGAAGACGGGGAAGACCGAGAAAGACTTGGCTAAAGATGGTGGAAGAAGAAATGCGGGCAAGGGGTATGCTGCATGTATGAGATGAGTGCTGTGCAGTAGGGAGATGCAGAGATGCAGAAAGGAGAGATGCAGAAAATAGGGCAAAATGGAGAAGATTGTCATGGGGACCGCAAGGCTAACCCCCGCTCTAGCAGGGAAAATGGCCTTTAATATGCATGTTGTTGTGTTGTTGTATGTGTTCTCTGACCAAATTGATTAATAATTTAATTTTTTTATGATTATTATTTATTTATTTTCATTATTAATCATTTATTTATTTTCTTTCTCATTTGGCCAATATCTCAGGCACCTTTTGAGCTGGGAAGCTAATATTTGGACATGAGTGACCAAGTGATGTGGCTATCAAGGATATTTTTGATTTATTGATTAATCATTTCATCTATTAATTATTTATTGATTAATCGATTAATTATTTATTGAGTAATCAATTAATTATTTAATTTTTTATAAATGACTTATTTAATTAAATTTCTAAAAGATACATCTTCGGATGAAGCACTAGTGGTTTAGTTATGCGATTAGCCAATTGATTATGAAAATATTTTGTGATAATCTTTTATTGATTTTAATTATACAATTAATCAATCAATTAGTGTACACCTCTCCCTCCCAATGCAGGCTCAATGAGCTGCACTGCGGTATTGCCGGGCGCCGAAGGCGCCCCGGCAATGCCGCGCTGCAGCATATTTAATTATTTGGCATGGGGCGGTGTACTTTGAATGTATGTGTACTTGTTTGTTTGTTTGTTTGTCCGGGCGATATCTCAGCCATCCTTTGAGATAGGAAGCTGAAATTTCGGGACAACAGTGAGCAAGTCCTTTGTCAAAAACGGTATTTTTGTTTTTTGATTAATCAATAAATTGAGGAGTTATTTAATTATTAGCGATTCATTAAGTACTTATATAATTAATCAAATTTCCTTTCTCTTCTGACCATTAACTCAGGCACCTTTTGAGTTAGGAAGCTGATATTTGGACATGCCAATGACCAGGTGATTTGGCTGCAAAGGCTATTTTTGATTTATTAATTAATCAATTAATCGATTAATTATTTAATTATTCGATTAATGGCAATTTTTTTTTTTTTAAAGTTACAGATTCTGATGAAATGGTGGTGGTTTGTGTTCTCTGACCGAATTGATTAATAATTTATTTTTTTTATGATTATTATTTATTTATTTTCATTATTAATCATTTATTTATTTTCTTTCTCATTTGGCCAATATCTCAGGCACCTTTTGAGCTGGGAAGCTAATATTTTGACATGACAGTGACCAAGTGATGTGGCTATCAAGGATATTTTTGATTTATTGATAAATCATTTAATCGATTAATTCTTTATTGATTAATCAATTGATTATTTCATTTTTTATTAATGCGTTATTTAATTAAATTTCTAAAAGATACATCTTCGGATGAAGCACTAGTGGTTTAGTTATGCTATTAGCCAATTGATTAAGAAAATATTTTGTGATAATCTTTTATGGATTTTAATTATACAATGAATTAGAATCAGAGATCTCGCGAGATCACGGCGAGGTCACGTCTTTTCGAAGCTGCTCCATGCGCTCACGCTTTCGAAGCTAAGTTATATTTCTCAATTGTGTTTTTGTCGAGACTGTATCTATCTTTCGGTGTATGTACCTATAGCGTATCTTTTGGAAAATTTTCGGTGCTAATTTTTCGTACATGTATACACAATCGTCGGTTAATGGTATCGAGTATTCTGCGGCCTAGTACTCGTAGGCTTAGACTACCGTACCGTCTCCGACCTTGTGGTTTGTTTTTGTCTCAGCGATTCGTCGAATGCGCTGAAATTATTTTCGTTCTCTGTTTCGTACCAGTCGTTCACCCCGTACCTCCTTGTTTAATATCTGTACTCACAAAACAAACAAAAAAAAAACCCCAAAAAAAATATTTCTTTCCCAGGTCTTATTCGTTTATTTGTTGTTCTTTTTGTTCGTTCGTTCTTCGTTCGCGATCACGCGGTAAGAAATGTATAATCTCTCCCCTGAACAACTATTTTCTCTCATATATTATAACACCCTTTTCTTCTTTTCCTACAAAAGGATGCTTTCGTCTTGCTCACCAAATCTATTCATTCCAAAAAATATATATAATACCATCTCTTACAGTTCCTCCTTTCTACATTCCCTAAACTATCCAGAACTCCATCCCTCCTCCAGTGTCCTCAAACGTATTTTTGACTCGAAGGTCTCAAACTCATTTTGCAAAAAATGTTCGTTTCCCATGAATCGTACACTTTTCAAAATCCAATCTCACCCCTCCCCTCTAAATCCTCCCCATCACCCATCCCTTTCAAATCTCCCCCCTTGCCCCTTCCCTTCCCTTCCCTCCCCTCCCTCCTAAACTCCTCCCACACCCCTCCCCTCCGAGACTCTCTCTCGCTCCTCCCCTCCTAAACTCCCCTCTCACCCCTCCTCCTCAAAGCATCCTCCCTGCTTCTTCCTCCTTCCAACTTTCACCTTCATCTCCCCAAACCTTCTGCCTTGCTCTTCCCCCTCCTCAAATAACACCTCACAGTGCCTCACCCAATCTCCATCAAACCTTTTGTCCGCCCCATTCTTCCCTTTCTCCAAGCTATTCTGAAATCTCTGACACACCTTCAACAGCTCTCCCTACCTCTTCCTCCTCTTCCACATCTTACCCTACGCCTCCCCCCCCCCCCTGTTCTGGACCCGATGCTCCCCCTTCCTCTTCATCAACGGTATGGACCTCAAACATCCGGGGCCTTCGCTCAAACTTGACTGACCTCTCCATACAGGTTGCTTCTGACAAACCAGATGTGATCTGCTTAACAGAAACTTTCCTCCTTCATGATGTCTCTGATGCCTTGGTATCTCTCCCAGGTTACTCCCTCCTCCGGTATGATAGACCTGAGCCTCGTCCTGGAGGTGGGGTTGCTATCTTTATAAAAAAACTCTCTTCCTCACTCGCCCTCCACTGCCCTCTCTCCACCTCACCCCCAGGAATACCTTTGGCTACGGCTTCCCCTTCGCTCCCACCTTTTGTTCATATGTGTGTTGTACCATCCACCAATCAGCGATGACTCCATCTACATCTCACTGTCTGATAATATGGACCAACTTCTATCTACCCATCCCAACTCTCTCTTCCTCATATGTGGTGATTTCAATTGTCACCATGCCAGTTGGCTGGGTGTGGGTACCTCTCTCACCAGCCATGGCTCTTCAGCAAAGGACTTCTGCGACTCACTGGGACTGACACAATCTGTCAATTTCCCGACCTGGATCTCAGTCAACGGAGCATCTTCTCTTCTGGATTTGGTTATGACAAACTTCCCTGAAAATGTCTGCTGCTCTTCTTCTGCTCCAATCGGCTCATCTGATCTTGTGCTTGTCAAAGTGGACATCTCTCTGACCATTCTCAGAGAGCCTCCTCAGCGTCGGCGAGTCTGGCATTTCACTCAGGCCAACTGGCACGGTCTTCAAGCAGCCATCAATCATCTGGACTGGTCTCCCATCTCTACCGCCTCTGACATCAACTCATCCTGGGAATTCTTTCAAAGTAAATTGCTCTCTCTCATGCACAGATTTATACCATCTCGTCTTCAGTTGTCATACCCTTCCTCCCGTCCATGGTACACGGAATCTTGTGGTGAGGCTGTTGCCCTGAAACAACTTGCTTTCGTCTCCTGGAAAGCAAATCCAACGGAAGGAAATCTCATTTCCTTTCACAAAGCCCGAAACAAGTGTGTGTCCACCCTCAGGAGAGCCAGGAAACAATATCTCACCATTCTCAAGACCGAACTCTCTTATCTGTCTCCCTCTTCCAAATCCTGGTGGCATCTGGTCAAATCTGTTTCTGGTGTTTGTTTCCCCTCCATCCCCTCCCTCACCTCAAACGGCTTTACGGCTGACTCCGCACGTGAAAAAGCTGAATGCCTCAACTCTGTGTTTGCCTCTAAATCTTGTGTCCCAAACCCATCCCTCTCTGTACCCACCGGACCCAGTCGTACCCAGCTGCTCCTGGACTCTGTGTCCTTTCCTCCTGACAAGGTGGAAAAGTTTCTGTCAACCCTCGACTCTGATTCTGCAACTGGTCCTGACGGCATCAGCCCACGGGTCCTAAAATCATGTTCTTCTGCTCTTTCACTCCCTCTTTCTGTTCTCTTCACCCTCTCTTTTGCTCAAGGTCATCTGCCATCTGCTTGGAAATCAGCCAACATCACCGCTTTGCACAAAAAAGGTGCAAAAACAGATCCCAGCAACTACAGACCAATCAGCCTTCTTCCAATTATCAGCAAAGTCATGGAATCCATCATTGCTTCAGATATTAAATCTTTCCTCTTCTCCAATGGCTTGATCTCTGATCATCAATTTGGTTTCAGACCTGGTCACTCTACTCTGGACATGCTGCTTCTGCTTTCTCAACAATGGATGGAGGTCCTCAACGCCAAACAGGAAATTAGAGCTGTCTCCCTTGACATTTCACGTGCCTTCGATACGGTCTGGCACCCTGCTCTGCTCTCCAAACTCTCCTCCTTTGGTATCCATGGAAATCTCCATGCATGGCTGGCGGACTTCCTCTCTGGTCATAGTCAACGTGTGGCCCTGAATGGGTTTCTCTCATCTCCTCTTCCTGTTCAGGCTGGAGTTCCCCAAGGTAGTGTTCTGGGCCCTGTGCTTTTTCTGGTCTTCATCAATGATCTCTCTGACTCTCTTGAAAATCCTCTCTATCTCTTTGCTGACGACTCTACTCTCTGTCGCTCCATTCCTCATCCCTCAGATCGGCAGTCTGCAGCCTCCTCACTCTCTGCAGACCTGGACAAAATCACAGACTGGTCAAACAAGTGGAACATGTCTTTCAATCCTGACAAATCTCACACTCTTACAATGTCTCTCCGAAAGGACCGACTGGACAACCCTCCCATCTACTTTCTCAACAATCCTCTCCAAGAAGTTCTGTCGCTCAAGCTTTTGGGTCTCACTATCTGCCATGATCTTTCTTGGGAAAACCACATTTCCAAGCTGGCCTCCAAAGCCAGTCGCCGACTGGGCATCCTCCGTCGTGCGAAGTCCTTCCTTGGCACACCTGAGCTCCTCACCACATACAAGGCTTTCATCCGCAGCTCAATGGAATACTGTTCCCCCCTCTGGGCTGGTGCTCCTGCCTCACACCTTGCTCGGCTTCACGCTGTTGAGGCCAAAGCTTTCAGAATCATTGGAATCTCCTGCGATGTAGTCAATGCCGAGGGCCTTTCACTCACTCACCGCAGGCAGGTTGGTGGTCTTTCTGTCTTCTACCGACTCCTCTCCGGCCTTGCTCCCCCAGCTCTCTCTGTGCTCTGTCCCCCCAATATTCCTTCAGGTCGCACAAGATCTGCCTGCAACCCTCTTATGGTTAAACTGCCAAAGTCTAGGCTCTCTGCTCACCTTCACTCTTTCATTCCCCTTTTCTCCCGCCTCTGGAACAAACTCCCCCACTCCCTTCAATCCCACTCCTCCCTCCAGGTCTTTAAAACAGCTGTTCACCACCATCTCTTATCGTCCCCCATCGAAAACCTTGATCTTTTCTACCCCCGGTAATTCACCCCAGAGTCCTTGCAGTGTTCATATGTTTTAATCCTCTCCCACCTCCCCCCAAGTCCTCCCGATGTCCCTGCTCTCAAATGTTGTGTTTGTGTCCTTCCCCCTCTTCCCCCTCTCTTTTGTGTCCTTCCCCCTCTCTCCACATCTTGTCTGCCGCTCCCCTTGTTTTTTGTGTTTTGTGTGTCGGTTTGTCTTTTTGTGTGATTAATGTTAGCTCTTTCACGAGCCTCGATCTTGTATCCAAAAAAAAAAAAAAAAAAAAAAATCAATCAATTAGTGTACACCTCTCCCTCCCAATGCAGCCTCAATGAGCTGCACTGCAGTATTGCCGGGCGCCGGAGGCGTCCCGGCAATGCCGCGCTGTAGGATATTTAATTATTTGGCATGGGGGCGGTGTACTTTGAATGTATCTTTACTTGTTATATACTTTGTGTGTCTGTTTGATTTTTTTGTGTGATAAATGTTATCTCTTTCACGAGCCTCTATCCTGTATGCAAAATAAAAAAAATAAAAAAGGAAGATGGAAGAGATGTATGGAAATGCTGTTGAATGCAGAGAATGAATGGGTCGGCAACATAGAGAGTAACCCAGTTTGGGACCGGCAGAGAAGATAACTGAGAAGGAAGTTGAAGCGATAAAAGCAATGAAGAGTAGAAAAGCAGGAGGGCCGATGGGAGTTGTGGGAGATATGTTGAAGGCAGCGGGAAATTGGGGTGTGAAGAGAATGACAGAGATCTGTAATCCGGTGGTGAAAGAAGGCCGCATTCCAGTGAATTGGGAACTGAGTACCCTTGTCCCTCCATACAAGGGGAATGGCGACCCTCTGGACTGTGGCTCGTATCGAGCGATAAAGTTATTGGAGCATGGAATGAAGGTTTTTGAGAGGAGGATAAAGAAGAAAGTGAAGATCGACGAAATGCAGTTTGGATTTATGCCAGGAAGAGGAACGACAGACGTGCTTTTTATTGTAAGGCAGTTGCAGAAGTACATGGAGAAGAGGAAGAAGTTGTTTCTTGGGTTTGTTGATCTGGAGAAAGCATTCGATCGGGTTCCACGCGAAGTAGTAACATGGGCATTGAGGAAGTTAGGAGTGGAGGAATGGTTATTCAGAGTAGTGATGGCAATGTACGAGAGAGCGCGCACAGCTGTGAGGACGAAGGACTGGAACAGTGGTGAGTTTGAGGTGAAGGTGGGAGTGCATCAGGGGTCAGTACTAAGTCCACTACTATTTGTAGCTGTGATGGCGGTGCTGGTTCAGAACGTAAAGGAGGGTTTACCCTGGGAGTTGTTGTATGTAGATGATCTGGTGTTTATTGCGGAAAGTATGGATGGACTGAAGGAGAAGATAAACAAGTGGAAGGAATGTATTGAGACAAAAGGTCTGAAGGTGAATATCGGAAAAACGAAGGTGATGGCAAGTGGTAAATCAGGTGGTGAGGTGGAAAGAACTGGGAAGTGGTTGTGTACTGTGTGCAGGAAGGGTGTCGGAGTGAACTCCATTTAATGTGCAATGTCCACTGAGTGGGTTCATCAAAAATGTCGTGGTCTGAGAGGGTCATTAACCAATGTGGCAGCTGCATTCAAGTGTAAGGTGTGCACAGAGGGAGCTGCAGATGGAGGAAATGTTGAGTTGGATCTTGGAGATGGCGTGAAGCTGGAAGGTGTGAAAACATTTTGCTACCTAGGAGACATGCTGAATGGAGAAGGTGGATCAGACTCAGCAACGGTTGCTAGAGTGAGATGTGCATGGAAGAAGTTTCGGGAACTGAGTGGCATGCTGATGAGGAGGAGAGTGTCGTTGAAGCTGAAGGGAAAGGTGTGTGCTGCATGTGTGAGAAGTGTTATGATGTATGGGAGCGAGACATGGGTAATGAATGTAGAGCAGCAACGAAGGCTGGAAAGGGTGGAAATGCAAATGGTTCGTTGGATGTGCGGAGTATCATTGAGATAGAGGAAGACAAATGATGAGTTGCGAAAGATGATAGGAATAGAGCCTGTGATGGATGCTGTGAAGAGCAACAGGTTGAGATGGTTTGGTCATGTGTTGAGGAAGGATGAATGTGACTGGTTGAGAAGAGTGATGAAAATGAATGTAGAATGAAGTAGAGGACTGGGAAGACCGAGAAAGACTTGGATAAAGGTGGTGGAAGAAGAAATGCTGGCAAGGGGGTTAACAAGGGGAGATGCAGAAAATAGGGCAAAATGGAGAAGATTGTCATGGGGCCTGCAAGGCTAACCCCCGCTCTGGCAGGGAAAATGGCCTTTAAATGCCTGTTGTTGTTGTTGTTGTTGTTGTTGTTGTTGTTGTTGTTTTGTAATGTATAGAATCATCAATGCACACTACCATGTCAATGACTGAGAACAGTTTTATGTGGCACGTTGTAGTTATGAGAGAGATTGTCCTGGTTGCGTTTTGTTCAAGGGGGAGTGACACCAAAAGGGAGAGGTGCACAGAATGGCAGGACAATGAAGCAATAGTATCATTTTGGGAGAAAGGGCACATTAGAGAGATGCACATGAAAGGTTATTGTCAAGTTAAAAGGCAATTCGAGTTTATTTTTCCACATTGTTTTTTTTATAGTGATCGTGTGTCCAACAGGATGGTGCAGATGTCACTGTTGCAATTTTCAGTCAATAGGATGAAGCGGAACCCTATAGACTATTGAATTGGCCCTTCACATGCTGGGCACTTCAACACAGTGTGCCTTCCCATGGATTTGTGTTGGTCTGGATGTCCCGTTTGCTAGCTTTAGCTGATGCTGGTGGATGTGAAAGGTCCCATGTTGCCATTTCAAAAGAGAAGGCGAGTTATTGCCGTACCTTGGACAAATTCCAAATTCCTGCCCATACTCAAAGGTGTGTAATGGTTAGATCGTTTGCTCCGAGTCTGGGAGGTCGGCGTTTCACACTCTGGCCGAGTCCTACCAAACAATTTAAAATGATCGGTGCTGCTTCCTTGCTTGATGCTCAGCATTTAAAGGGATGAGGTTGTCATCCATGGCGAGGAGGAAATGCTTCCTTGGGAAATGCCCCGCTGAGTGCGGTGAAAAAGGCGGTGCCTATTGTTTTAACGTCGCTGATACCCAAAGTACCCTGGGAAGTGAAGGCACTTCCCACAAGTTCACCGTCTGTGTTTGTCTTATCTCATATTCTTGTGTTGTCGTATCTAATATTCTTATCTAATATTCTATGTCCATGTGTGTGTGTCACCTCTACTACATGTCTTAGATCATGTTTAAAAAAAAAAATCTGCTACATTCTAATGGTTAGGCAGAGTTTGCCACTTCGTGAATGGCTTGAGGCGAACTTATCCTCGGTTGACCCCACAAGAATAATGCACTAAATTGTGGCCATTTTAAAAGTCGCCTTTTTGTATCGTAGTAATTTTTATTTTTAGCTCACCTGGAACGAAGTTCAGGCGAGCTTATGTGAGGCCACGTCGTCAGTCATTCAGTCAGTCAGTCATTCAGTCAGTCATTCAGTCAGTCAGTCATTCAGTCAGTCATTCAGTCAGTCATTCAGTCAGTCATTCAGTCAGTCATTCAGTCAGTCATTCAGTCAGTCATTCAGTCAGTCATTCAGTCAGTCATTCAGTCAGTCATTCAGTCAGTCAGTCATTCAGTCAGTCATTCAGTCAGTCATTCAGTCAGTCAGTCAGTCAGTCATTCAGTCAGTCATTCAGTCAGTCATTCAGTCAGTCATTCAGTCAGTCAGTCAGTCAGTCAGTCAGTCCGTCTGTCGGTTGGTCCGTAAACACTTGAAACATCTTCTCCGAAACTGATGGGATTGCGACCAAATTTGGCACAAATGATTTTTGTTGTGTTGTGATTGAAGGTTGTTCACGGCATTAAAAATTGGGGGTCTAAGGGGGTTTACTGGGGTCAAAGTGGATCCAGGTTTGACCCCCCCCCCCCCAAAATAGATATTTGCTTTTTCCTCTGAAACTAGACAAACTATTTTAATGAAACTTGACCCCAACCTTCAGCACCCATGCTGTACCAATGTTTGTTCACGGTATGAAATATTTGCCCCTTTGGGAGTCTCGGGGGGTTGACCCCCAAAATAGGTATTTGGTTTCTTTTCAGAAACTACACACGCAATTTCGATGAAACTTCACCACAACCTTCATCGCCTGTGATGTACCAATGTTTGTTCAAGGCATTAGAAAAATTGGGGCCGGAGGAGGTATTCGGGAGGGAGGGAGGGGGGGGGGGGGGGCGGCCCAAAATAGGTATTTATTTTTGTTTGTTTAAAGTCTTATGGTTATGTTGGTATGGTTCTACATGCTTTCCTCTCTTCTCGCAACCATTGAAATTGGTTTAAAATACCCTTTGTCAGTGCAGTACACTATTTATTCTTCCAGGTGAGCACCAGGGTATTGCCCCTATGTTCTACATGCTGTGTAAAGCCAGGAACTTTCCTCACACACCCATGAACCTATGCTTCCTCCTCTTTATTTTTGTTTTTCTCTTTATTGTCTCATTTTACATACCCATCCTGGTTTGAACATAATAAAAATACCACTGTCACACCTTGATACTGTTACGGTGCTGGGTTTCGGGGTTTACCACGAGGGCCGAGGGGACTTCTCAAACTCTTTCCGACTGAGTACACAAGCCGCGTATGTGGTCCGGCAGGTTGCTCGTCAACCACAACCCCTATTTATACCGCCAAACTGACCGCTTCCTCGCTCTTCTACGAAACGCGTTACCTTTCCGTTGGGTGGCGATGGCAATTGGGACATGTACCCTTGGTGGGGGGGGGGGGGGGGGGGGGATCATGTCAGTCGTGGAAGTGCAGGTCTATGCTTAGAGGAAAGTGTGAGGTGCAAGTCAGTATGCCCGCCCTGAAAAGGAAAAGAGCTTGTCATTGTTGGCTCTTTGAGCTTGGTGTTGGCTTAGCTGTTTGGGTGCTGGCTTGGGATCCTAGGATCCTCAGTTCGAATCCCGGTCGATTGTTGAATTAACGCCAGGGGGATGACTCAGCCTGTCATCTTTCCGAGGTCGGCAAATTGAGTACCAGCTTGCTTGGAAGAATGTGCCGGTGTGTGCCCCGGCCTAGAATAGGTACACCGTATCGCTGCGTGTCGTAAGAGGCGACTAAAGGGTTGGCGTCAGGAAGGGCATCAGGCTATAAAAACATTGCCTCAAAAAGGGAACCATGATGATTGTCATGGGGCCCACAAGGCTAACCCCCACTCTAGCAGGGAAAATGGACTTAAAAAGGGAATGATTTTTATTTTAATTTTATTGTTGGCTCTTTGGCATCAGTTGGCAGCTCTTTGAGAGTCTTGGGTAGAGAAATTATAAGAGTTAATCAGAGGGATAGAAAGAGAGTCGTGTATCTGGAGCTATTGCCGGCATCAGGGACTGCTGCCTGCTTGCCCTCGCTCTGAACCCTCGTCATAGCCTGGCTCAGGGCACTTGGTCCCGTCTCTAGCACAGACTCCTGGCAGCACTCTCCCTCTGCTCCCCATGACGGGCAGGGTTTTTTTTCCAGCTTGAGGTGCAGCAAAGGTCCCTGGCAAAGATGACCAGGGCTCTCCGTTCTGCCCTTTTAAGCTGCTTGCTTGGGGGCGGAGACTCAGGGATCAAGTTTCTTCGAGCAAAGGTCAAATCCAGCTCGTTGACCCTCAACAGTGGCCTCGTCACAATACGTTCTGGCACCGCCCACATGGACTAGAGGATGATGGACTTAAATCACTGCTTGACCCTAATTGGTTATCAGAAAGACTACAATATATGTGACAACAGTAAAATTGGGTCCATGTTCTTTTCTTTTTTCTTCATTTCTGTCGCTATAGTTAACGTTTATTATTGTGCTAGTTGTGTGCCACGTCTGATTTAGGAAAGCCAGTTTGAACTCGAACAACACTCTTCGACGTCATGATGTCAACCGATTTATATTATGCATCTGGCCACATTATTACATCAGTATACACAGTACACACTCATACCAAGTTTGATTTAAATCCCTTCAGCTGTTCTCAAGTTATCACATTTTTACCTGGCATGACCTCTGATCTTTGTGTTGATGCCATAATCTGATCAGTTCATCTTTGCATCATATATAATTATGCCAAGTTTGTTCAAAATACCATCATTTGTTCACAAGTTGGTGTGGCAACATTTTTACTTTACATGACATCTGATCTTTGAGCTCTTGACCCCAAAATCGAATCAGTTTATCTTTGCATCATAATATATAATTGTACCAAGTTTGGTGAAAATCCCATTACTGCTTCACAAGTCAGCTCGGTAACGGAATTTTTACCTGATGGGTTGTCTGACATTTGACCTTTAACCTCTTGACCCCAAAATATAATCAGTTGATCTTTACATTATTGTACATACCTGTACCAAGTTTGAATTCGAACCCTTCAGCCATTCTCAAATTATAAACCTATTACAGATTTTTACCTTTAACGTTTGATCTCTTGACCCCAAAATCGGTTCATCTTTGCATCGTAATATATACTTGTACCAACTTTGGTCAGAATTCCATCACTGGTTCACAAGTTATCGCAGTAACAGGATTTTTACCTAACATGACCTCTGGCCTTTGGCCTTTGACCTCGTGACCCCAAAATAGAATCGCTTCATCTTTACCTCATTATACGTGTCTGCACTAAGTTTGACTAAGATCCCTTCAGCCATTCTCAAGTTATCGTGGTAACGAAAACCTATCTTGGACGGATGGATGGACAGCCGGACGGAGAACCTGAAAACATAATGCCTCCAGCAACTTCGTTGGTGGAGACACAAAAAAATACACTCTTGACTCCATGTATGTGGCATTTATCAGTTGTTAATGGTGGAGTCTCCCTTAGATATAAGGTTCGTGGAGGAGCTTGAACATGCTTGACATGCTGGACACGAATATAAATAAATGTTGTTGTACTTTTGTGTAATGATCCCAATTTGTAATGAGGGAGGTGGTACAATGCCTGGGGACAAGCAACCACATTATTTTAAGCTCAACTATATTGTTGAGATGTGAAAGTTTGGAATGGTAGTGCAAGGTTATTGAATTTTTAGACGATGATAAGTTATTTGGTAGCTTTAGATTGGGTAAAGCTGTGTGGGTGGTCTGCATCGGAGAAATGGGTAACATTCAAGGAACAAATGTGTATGGTGCATAGTAGGTATGGTCCAGTGAGGTGTAAAGGTAGTTGCAGAAAGAGATCAGGGAGGTAGCAGATAAGGGTTGCATGAGCAAACAGGTGCAAATGATTAGAACATCGTTAGAGAGGATCTTGAAGGAACCTGTCTTATTTAAACCTCAGACATTTAGTTTGGTTTGCTCCTTATTGTTGAAGTGTGTGGCGTCACCATGCCTCGATCAAAAGAGCTCTCTGAGGCCTTCAGAAAGAAGGTTATAGATGCCTACGAGTCTGGGAAGGGATTTAAAAAGATCTCCAAACAATTTGAAATCAATCATTGGACTGTCTGGAAGATCATCTACAAGTGGAGAAGATTCCAAACAACTGCCAACTTGTTCAGACCAGGCCGCCCCAGCAAGTTCAGCCCGAGAGCAGACCGCAAAATGCTGAAAGAAGTCTCTAAGGACCCCAGAATGTCATCACGGGACCTACAGGTAGCTCTTGCCACTGTTGATGTCAAAGTGCACAAGTCTACCATTAGAAAGAGGCTGCACAAATTTGATCGACATGGGAGGTGTGCCAGGACAAAACCTTTGCTGTCCAGAAAGAACATCAGGGCAAGACTAAAGTTTGCCAATGAACACCAAGGCAAAGACCAGCACTTCTGGAACAATGTGCTCTGGACAGATGAGTCAAAGGTAGAGCTATTTGACCACAGTACCAGAAGACATGTTTGGCGAAAACCAAAGACAGCATTTGACCACAAGAACCTGATACCAACTGCAAAGCATGGTGGTGGAAATATTATGGTTTGGGGCAGCTTTGCTGCATCAGGGCTTGGGCAGCTCACCATCATAGAATCCACTATGAATTCTTCATTGTACCAGAGGGTGCTTGAGGATAATGTGAGGCCATCTGTCGGAAAGTTGAAGTTCACCTGAAGGTGGACCTTGCAACATGACAATGACCCGAAACATACCAGTAAATCCACCAAGGAATGGCTGAAAAGAAAGAAATGGAGGGTTCTGGAATGGCCAAGTCAAAGCCCGGATCTAAATCCCATCGAGATGTTGTGGGGGGATTTGAAACGAGCTGTGCATGCAAGAAACCCCTCAAACATCGCACAGATGAAAGAATTCTGCATGGAGGAGTGGGCAAAAATTTCTCCCAGTTGATGTCAGAGACTGGTAGACAGTTATAAGAAACGCCTACTTGAGGTTGTTTCTGCCAAAGGGGGCAATACCACCTATTAGAGCCAAGGGTTTACTTACTTTTTCCACATGCGAAATTTGCATTTGTTTATTTAAATTATACAATGGAATACAAAATGTAAATGTTTCATGATATTTGTTATATTATATCACCTTTATCTATCAATATTGTTGAAATTAAGATCAAATAGCTGTATGTTGAAATATGTTGAAAAAGTCTAAACCTTACATGGGGTGTACTTACTTTTTCACGTGACTATATATATATATATATATATATATATATATATATATATATATATATATATTGTTACGGTTTTTAGAACCTTCATTTGGTAAATTTTAGTAAATGATCCCCTGTAAATATCCCCATTATTTGGCTTTATTAAAGATCGCACCCTAGTTAGTCCATGTACAACACATAGAACACCATCGGACCTCTCTGTAGTTATCTCATTATTATGTGTTTTAGTTAAGGATCTGTTCCCAATAGTTGAATCTGCGTTGCATTAATCAAATAAGATAGGCCCGTTCAATTATCCCCGATCATCTCCCGTTCTTCAAAGTGCAGTAGCGGTACGGCAGCGTTCACTGCCGTTTGTCTTGGTTTGTTTGATGGCCCCAAGCCGCCATTGAACATGCGGTCTCGGGCCGAGGAAAAAGGGGGCGGGACACAAGAACAAGGTGTGGCACGTCAACTCACCATCAGAGGTGGAGCCAGCGAGCCCTCGCCGGCCAACCAGGGCCGAGGTGAGCCGACTGGTAGGCGTGTCATAGGAGCCGGCGGCTGGATACAAGAACGCCATATAAAAGCTGCTGTGAGGGACTGCTTCAAGAGAAGAGGAGAGATGAGTGCGAAGGTCCGAAGTGCAAGGTACCAAAGGAGAACACGCTGAATCGTAAGGCAGGAGAGTTAAGTGGGTCCGTTGACAACGACAATATCTCCATATATTCACATTGTCCGACCGCTTGAAACCATTTGTGCAGCTGCCGCCGGGTTTCGCCTCAAGCCCGGAGCGTGGAAACTGAGCATGGACTGGAGCGGACCTCTACGCTGCGCATCTGCCCGGACCTCCTGCCCTGCCATCTGCTTGGACCTTCTCCCCCTTCCAGCCATTCCTTCCTGCCATTCCCTATCCATGCAAGTCTGTTTGTTTGTCCGGGGTTGTAAGTAAGACTGTATAGTTAAGCTTGCCCTGTGTCCTTTTGCTCTGTATATTGCTTTCATTTCCTCTTCTTTTGGGTTTTTGTATATAATTAATAAACCTACTCTTTGTTATTCCCTTACTCTGGTTTCCTCTCATTCGATCGCCTCCGTCTTTTCTTCCAATTGAGTACCTGTGGCACGATTTGGCCAACCGCTATAATCGGGTTTAGTCCTTTTGTTAACGGCCTGAGTCGTGGCTCGCTTCGCTCGGCGTGTCCATTACAGCCGTGGCTCGGGCGGGGCCCATTTCCTTGCTTACCGGAAGGCGCTGGTAATTCGGTAGTAGGACGGATTGGGCTTGCAACCCGACTCACTGCTGACCGGAAGTGACGTCATAGCTTCAGGACTCAGACGGCCAGTGTGATAGACGAGGGGATTAAACCCCCCTCGGTAAGGGGAGTGCCGCAACCGAGATCGGTAACTATATATATAGAGATATATATATATATATATATATATATATATATATATATATATATATATATAAAAACAGACTTGGCATTTAATATGGAATTTTTTTTTGTGGGGGTGAACTTACTTTTCAAGATGTCTTAGAACCAAAAGTTCATTGGAATTATGTTGAAATTATTCTAGATTTTGTTAATGTGACCTTTAAAAGAAACAAAAACCACATTTGACATTTCGAAACAAATAAATTGATCATTGAAAGTGATGTAAACTGATATCGAACTCAATTCATGGACAGTACTGTGTTAAACTTCTGTACGTTTTCCAGAAGTATCTCTTTATTTTGCACATTAGCCAAATTTTTTTTTTAACAAAAACAAAAGTTAAATTACGACTGGGATTATGGACAGTAAAATTACAGTTCAGTACTTCGTGTAACCCCCACGAGCATTCAGGAGAGCACGTACACGTTGAGGCATGCTGTTCACGAGATTTGCCAAGGTTTGGACAGGAATCGCTTGCCATGCAGTGACAATAGCCTGCTGCAATTCACGCACAGAGGTCGGCTGCTGGTCCAAGTGGTCGATTTGACGCGTTAGTTCTGCCCACAAGTTCTCGATCGGATTCATATCCGGGGACATGGCAGGCCACTCCATATGCTCTACACCACGGTCAGCAAGAAAGTGTTGGATCATGCGAGCACGATGAGGCCGTGCATTGTCATCTTGGAAGACAAAGTTTCCTCGAAAGGCTGCACGAGCAAATGGAAGCAATGTTTCTTCCAGAATGGCCGTGTACTTGAACTGGTTCAGGTTTCCATTCAGAACAACCAGGTCAGTTTTGCCCCCTGCATGAAAAGCAGCCCAAACGGTCACCCCACCACCTCCAGCTTGGACGCTTGGCACTATACAATCTTTGTTGTAGGCTTCATGCACTTGTCTGCGCACTCGGGCACGGCCATCTTGACGATAGACCAGAAATCTAGACTCGTCGCTGAAGATCACGTGATTCCAGTGTCCTGGCTGCCATTGACGGTGCTCTCTGGCCCACTGCAATCGGCGCTGGCGGTGTTGTCTTGTCAGGCGTGGCTTTCTCAGGGGATGCCTGGCACGATAGCCTGCTTGAACCAGTCGTTGGTTGACTAGCCTTCTGGATACAGGCACATTTGTCAGTTGCTGCCACTCAGCCCTAAGCCGATTAGCTGACTTGGTATGGCCATTGCGGACTAACCGGTGCAGCTGGGGATCATTCCTCCTTGTGGTTCTGCGGGGACGTGCTGGCCTCGGTGTTGGAGTAGGGACACCCCTCTGAGCATTTAGTTTCAGGATCTTTGACACCTGACCTTGAGTGATGCCATAGTGCCGAGCAACAGCATGCCGTAATTTCGTAAAGCCACCACTCCATGACAAACAGCATTGTCGAGTTGACTGACCATCTCCAGAGGAAGCGGCAATAAATTTTGGAGACGTGCAGCCATTGTTTTTCACTAATACAGAACGCAACAACCCTTGTATACCCCACTGTGAAGCCAATCAAATGCACCTGTCCGTACATTTTGCCACGCCACCTGTGATATAATCCTGTTGTTGACTTCTTGCTGCGACAGACAATCAGTGACATGGTTCTTTTGACAAATAAATCACCAAAGTGTAAAAGAAACTCACCAGATTGATATGCTGAGTTAAGAAAGTAGTCAAGAAGAAAAAAAAAAGTCCATATTAAATGCCGTGTGTGTGTGTGTGTGTGTGTGTGTGTGTGTGTGTGTGTGTGTGTGTGTGTGTGTGTGTGTGTGTGTGTGTGTGTGTGTGTGTGTGTGTGTGTGTGTGTGTGTGTGTGTGTGTGTGTATATATATATATATATATATATATATATGTGTGTGTGTGTGTGTGTGTGTGTGTGTGTCACGCTACCAGATTCTTGTACCAGATGCTCAAATTATGGATTTCGAGTTATACCTGCAGCATTAAAGTACCAACCCTGTACCTTCATAAAATAGCAGAGTTGGTCAAATTGGGCAATTACAAATTCATTAAACAAAAATTTAAATATTCATGTGTTCCCCAAAATGTCAAGTTTTTCAACTTTTCATGCCAGGAAATCTAGAAAATTTCGCAAAAAATACCAACTAGTAATTTACAATCATAATCAATTTCTAGGGTTTAAAGGTTTTTTTCAAGCTTGATGTTGGACAAGTAAAGTAAATAAAAGTACCATAAGAGTTATTGGCAGAGTGCCAATAATTTTTTTAGCACCTTGCCAATATTCTGTATTTTTCACTTTTTTCCGAGCAAATAAGTTGTGACCAGCACTGATTTTAATTGGAATTTATGGGAAACAAACGCACATGTTTCTTCTAATACTGCTGTATTTATTATGTACAGCATAACCTGCATTGAATCTTCAAGCATAATCTGCATTGTTACTGTACACAAATACTGTAAATCATCGCCCGCCATCTGTACGCCAGCCCAAGCTGTCATGCCAAAATATCAAGGCAAAATGACGAGTAGGCCTACATGTATAGAATTTTCACACACATGTTTGGTGAAGCCCCATTTACAAGACGTATGTACACTAGGCTTGACTTATCCATGAAGGACAAGAAATGCATGTGGCATCATACTACTTACACTTGAAAACCCCACGGGATATTAAGTTGGCAGCCAGAAGTGTGATTCAAAGGTCAAGTCATTATCTTGTGAGACTAATCCACAAAGTACATACAAGTACAGCATTGTTCAGTAAACGATATTCTTTGTCCAGTATATGAATAAAATATCATGCACACTGGATGCGAATGGTTCGATCGAATGGAAATGCGAATGGTTCGATCGATGTGCGGAGTATCGTTGAGAGAGAGAGGAGGACAAATGATGAATTGCGAAAGATGATGGGAATATTGTCTGTGATTGATGCTGTGAAGAGGAACAGGTTGAGATGGTTTGGTCATGTATTGAGGAAGGATGAAAGTGACTGGTTGAGAAGAGTGATGGAAGTTAATGTAGAAGGAAGTAGAGGACGGGGAAGACCGAGAAAGACTTGGCTAAAGATGGTGGAAGAAGAAATGCGGGCAAGGGGGTTAACAAGGAGAGATGCAGAAAATAGGGCAAAATGGAGAAGATTGTCATGGGGACCGCAAGGCTAACCCCCGCTCTAGCAGGGAAAATTGCCTTAAAATGCATGTTGTTGTTGTTGTTGTTGCACACTGGATGCACAGCACTGAGCAGCATGTACAGGTCTTATTAATTGCACAAACTCTGATGACTGTCTCAATCATTATCAGTCACGTATCAGTATTATTCAGTATCAGTATCATTAATCATTATCTAAACAAACACGTGTAGCGACTCGCGCGCCACCAGGCGACTGTTGCCGCGGAATCGCAGAAAATGACCGTCGGGTCCGAAGCAAAATTCAGGCTTCAACGGTCATAACAGGTAATGCCACTGTCATAGAACGAAAGATCGTATATTTTTCCGTCGATGGGTGAAATATAAGATGAAACTGTGTCCAATAAAGGTATATTTACGGAAATTTATTGCTGATAAACGATCAATCCGGAAGCGAAAACGGTGAAACACGCGGCGCCGCCTTTCAACGGCGTTTATATGCAGTAGATGTTTAGCGCATCTGGTACAAGAATCTGGTAGCGTGACACACACACACATATATATATATATATATATATATATATATATATATATACATATACATATACACACACACACACACACACACACACACACACACACACACACACACACACACACACACACACACACTAGTGGGGCCACCCGTGGATATCCCACGGGCATGGACGTGTGTGACCTTTGGACATCTTGATTTAGATGCTGCACATTCAATTTTACAAAATGGTTACTGGCAATTCATCAGATCCAGAAATGGTCTAATGAACACAATTTATTTATTTCACATAATATGTGACACCTCACTCCTCTCCACCTGACACTCGCCTCTCTCCATCCTCACGCCTCTCCAATCCCTCGCACTCCTCTCCAATCCCTCACACTCCTCTCCAATCGCTCCTCACTCTCCTCTACAATCGCTCCTCACTCTCTCCAATCGGCCTCACTCTCCAACACCTAGCTCCTCGCTCTCCAACCCCTAGCACCTCGCTCTCCAACCCCTAGCTCCTCGCTCTCCAACCCCTAGCTCCTCGCTCTCCAACCCCTAGCTCCTCGCTCTCCAACCCCTAGCTCCTCGCTCTCCAACCCCTAGCTCCTCGCTCTCCAACCCCTAGCTCCTCGCTCTCCAACCCCTAGCTCCTCGCTCTCCAACCCCTAGGGCCTCGCTCTCCAACCCCTAGCTCCTCGCTCTCCAACCCCTAGCTCCTCGCTCTCCAACCCCTAGCTCCTCGCTCTCCAACCCCTAGCTCCTCGCTCTCCAACCCCTAGCTCCTCGCTCTCCAACCCCTAGCTCCTCGCTCTCCAACCCCTAGCTCCTCGCTCTCCAACCCCTAGCTCCTCGCTCTCCAACCCCTAGCTCCTCGCTCTCCAACCCCTAGCTCCTCGCTCTCCAACCCCTAGCTCCTCGCTCTCCAACCCCTAGCTCCTCGCTCTCCAACCCCTAGCTCCTCGCTCTCCAACCCCTAGCTCCTCGCTCTCCAACCCCTAGCTCCTCGCTCTCCAACCCCTAGCTCCTCGCTCTCCAACCCCTAGCTCCTCGCTCTCCAACCCCTAGCTCCTCGCTCTCCAACCCCTAGCTCCTCGCTCTCCAACCCCTAGCTCCTCGCTCTCCAACCCCTAGCTCCTCGCTCTCCAACCCCTAGCTCCTCGCTCTCCAACCCCTAGCTCCTCACTCTCCAACCCCTAGCTCCTCACTCTCCAACCCCTCGCTCCTCACTCTCCAACCCCTAGCTCCTCTCTCCAACCCCTCGCTCCTCACTCTCCAACCCCTCGCTCCTCTCAAATTTCTCGCTCCTCTCCAACCCCTAGCTCCTCGCTCTCCAACCCCTAGCTCCTCGCTCTCCAACCCCTAGCTCCTCGCTCTCCAACCCCTAGCTCCTCGCTCTCCAACCCCTAGCTCCTCGCTCCAACTCCTCGCTCCCCGCTCCAACTCCTCGCTCCCCACTCTCCAACCCCTCACTCCTCTCTAATTTCTCACTCCTCTCCAACTCCTAGCCCCTCGCTCTCCAACCCCTAGCTCCTCGCTCTCCAACCCCTAGTTCCTCGCTCTCCAACCCCTAGTTCCTCGCTCTCCAACCCCTAGTTCCTCGCTCTCCAACCCCTCGCGCCTCGCTCTCCAACTCCTCGATCCTCACTCTCCAACCCCTCGCTCCTCACTCTCCAACCCCTCGCTCCTCACTCTCCAACTCCTCGCTCCTCACTCTCCAACTCCTCACTCCAACTCCTCGCTCCTCACTCCAACTCCTCGCTCCTCACTCCAACTCCTCGCTCCTCACTCTCCAACTCCTCGCTCCTCACTCTCCAACTCCTCGCCCCTCACTCTCCAACTCCTCGCTCCTCACTCTCCAATTTCTCGCTCCTCTCCAATTTCTCGCTCCTCTCCAATTTCTCGCTCCTCTCCAATTTCTCGCTCCTCACCAAACCTCCGCATCGTTGTTGCAGCAGCATCCTGTGCGTGTCTGTGATCACGTTCGTCGAGGGTCTCGTTCTCCCGTCTCGTTATTTTTCTTGCTGCAATCTGGTGGGGTCACCCATGGGAATCCCACGGGCATGGACGTGTGTGACATTTGGACATCTTGATTTAGATGCTGCACATTCAATTTTACAAAATGGTTACTGGCAATTCATCAGATCCAGAAATGGTGTAATGAACACTTTATTTATTTCACATAATATGTGACCCCTCACTCCTCTCCACCTGACACTCGCCGCTCTCCACCCTCACGCCTCTCCAATCCCACTCCTCCTCACACTCCCCTCCAATCCCACTACTCCTCACACTCCCCTCCAATACCTCCTCACACTCCTCTCCAATACTTTCTCACACTCCTCTCCAATCCCTCACACTCCTCTCCAATCCCTCACACTCCTCTCCAATCCCTCACACTCCTCTCCAATCCCTCACACTCCTCTCCAATCCCTCACACTCCTCTCCAATCCCTCACACTCCTCTCCAATCCCTCACACTCCTCTCCAATCCCTCACACTCCTCTCCAATCCCTCACACTCCTCTCCAATCCCTCACACTCCTCTCCAATCCCTCACACTCCTCTCCAATCCCTCACACTCCTCTCCAATCCCTCACTCCTCTCCAATCCCTCACACTCCTCTCCAATCCCTCACACTCCTCTCCAATCCCTCACACTCCTCTCCAATCCCTCACTCTCCTCTCCAATCGCTCCTCACTCTCCTCTCCAATCGCTCCTCACTCTCCTCTCCAATCGCTCCTCGCTCTCCAACCCCGAGCTCCTCGCTCTCCAACCCCGAGCTCATCGCTCTCCAACCCCTATCTCCTTGCTCTCCAACCCCTAGCTCCTCGCTCTCCAACCCCTAGCTCCTCGCTCTCCAACCCCTAGCTCCTCGCTCTCCAACCCCTAGCTCCTCGCTCTCCAATCCCTAGCTCCTCGCTCTCCAATCCCTAGCTCCTCGCTCTCCAACCCCTAGCTCCTCGCTCTCCAACCCCTAGCTCCTCGCTCTCCAACCCCTAGCTCCTCGCTCTCCAACCCCTAGCTCCTCGCTCTCCAACCCCTAGCTCCTCGCTCTCCAACCCCTAGCTCCTCGCTCTCCAACCCCTCGCTCCTCGCTCTCCAACCCCTCGCTCCTCACTCTCCAACCCCTCGCTCCTCGCTCTCCAACCCCTCCCTCGTCGCTCTCCATCCCCTCGCTCCTCGCTCTCAAACCCCTCGCGCCTCGCTCTCCAACCCCTCGCTCCTCGCTCTCCAACTCCTCGCTCTCCAACCCCTCGCTCCTCGCTCTCCAACCCCTCGCTCCTTGCTCTCCAACCCCTCGCTCCTCGCTCTCCAACCCCTCGCTCCTCGCTCTCCAACCCCTCGCTCCTCGCTCTCCAACCCCTCGCTCCTCGCTCTCCAACCCCTCGCTCCTCGCTCTCCAACCCCTCGCTCCTCGCTCTCCAACCCCTCGCTCTCCTCGCTCTCCAACCCCTCGCTCTCCAACCCCTCGCTCCTCGCTCTCCAACCCCTCGCTCCTCGCTCTCCAACCCCTCGCTCCTCGCTCTCCAACCCCTCGCTCCTCGCTCTCCAACCCCTCGCTCTCCAACCCCTCGCTCTCCAACCCCTCGCTCCTCGCTCTCCAACCCCTCGCTCCTCGCTCTCCAACCCCTCGCTCCTCGCTCTCCAACCCCTCGCTCCTCGCTCTCCAACCCCTCGCTCCTCGCTCTCCAACCCCTCGCTCCTCGCTCTCCAACCCCTCGCTCCTCGCTCTCCAACCCCTCGCTCCTCGCTCTCCAACCCCTCGCTCCTCGCTCTCCAACCCCTCGCTCCTCGCTCTCCAACCCCTCGCTCCTCGCTCTCCAACCCCTCGCTCCTCGCTCTCCAACCCCTCGCTCCTCGCTCTCCAACCCCTCGCTCCTCGCTCTCCAACCCCTCGCTCCTCGCTCTCCAACCCCTCGCTCCTCGCTCTCCAACCCCTCGCTCCTCGCTCTCCAACCCCTCGCTCCTCGCTCTCCAACCCCTCGCTCCTCGCTCTCCAACCCCTCGCTCCTCGCTCCTCGCTCCTCTCCCGTCTAATTCATTTTGGAAATGGAAGTTTCTACGCAACGCATGAATTGTCACGATCCTCAAGAGGAAGTGTCTCGTAATCATCAAATGGCAAGTAAATTACATTGTGAAAATTAAAGATTTCAAATAAACCTATTTAAAGTGTATGCGCACATAACTAAAAAAAAAAAAAAACGAAGAAATATCTCTCGGTAATTTCCTGAAACATATTTTAGTTTTTACTTCCGGATAATAATGTTGAATGAAATAAGAACGAAGAAATATATGTCGTTTTTGTGACGACTGTCATCGAAAGTAAAAGTGATGTGTCTTTACGGAAAAGAAAAAGCGAATTTTTAATATATGTCGACATTTTCCCCGACTGTTATTTCAGGCGGTGTATTTTCGTCTATCATTGTGGCGCGATTTAAAAAAATCGATCTCTGCATTTTCCCACGTGTGCGTGAATGTTCTCAATTATTTCTGACACCGAGTCTAAAACCATCGATAAAAATTAAATCAGATGGTGAATTCGAGATAAAATCGTGAGGGTGACTCAATGAATGGGCTTTATTTTACAGGCCTTTGAGAAATCATTTCGTTCTATAAACAGAAACTTTCATGGGATTTTCTTCCCGTTTTTTTTCAATCGAGTCTAAAACTATGTTAGCGACTGTTGAAAATGAAATGATATATCGAATTAGAGTTGAAATAAACTTGTGTGAGACTGAGAGAGAAAGACAGCACGGGCCTAACTAAACAGGCCTCAAAGCTATTCGAGTTAATAAAATGGTGGATATTTGTTTTCATGAAGCCTCTCCACGAATGGGTGGAGCTACTCTGTAAACGGAGTAAGCCACACCCCCAGACAGACAGACAGACAGAATCACCTTCGCCTATTATAATATAGATTTGTATATTGTTATGTCGGTGGGGTAGTTAGATATATAGATCCAGGTAGATCTGCATAGGGAGGTGCTCTGATGTCGTGAAGAAGAAGAACCATCTCGATGTACAGTCAGTCAGGGACCTGTCTAGCCCGGTTTGTCAGATTAAGGTGCATCTTCGTCCCCATTACGAGGAATGGGGCATGATAAATAGTACTCGGGTTTACGGTTTATGCTAATTCCCGCATGTGTGAAACCTGTAATCATCCAGGTGTCCCGTATGGCAATACATCACATACATTGGTTAGCCCCATTAGCGCACACATTAATAAATACTCCCCCCTCACAATGACTGCCCAGAAAGACGAACAGGAAGCGACCGCGTACTACGGCGGCATGGCAGGCAAACATCGCCCAGGCAGGCAATAGCCACGCCCAGGACTCTTGATTGACGGGGGGAAGGGCGAGCAAAGAGGAGGTTACCGATTGGCAGAGTAGGGAAGGACGTGTGATTGGTCAGGGGAGGGGCAGAAAGCTTCCCTGTGATTGGGGGTAAGTAAGGTGAAGGACATGCGACAGATTGGCCACCACCGATGACGTAACACCAAAGCGCGTGAGACGCTTGACCAATCAGTGAGGAGGGTGCGAAAGACCACCAAGAAATGACGCACCGGTTGGAGGGGAAGCGAGCTGACGTCACAAGACGATCGGTAAAATGGCTCGCTTGCCGGCATTTTGTCTCTTCCCTTTGCTCTTCTCGTTTTGGCTTCCCTCCTGTCTGGACCTCCCTTCTGCCCTTGCCTTTCTCTCCCGTTTGGACCTCTTCCTTTGCGATCCGCAAATTGCCTGTGTTACGACGGAAGTTGGGGAAACGGAGCGCCGTCAATTCTCCTCCCTGGCGTTCACGTGCGAGCGAGGCTTGCCGCTGAGCGGGCGAGACCGGCGCGAGCGAGGCGCTCGGTGAGGCCTGACGGAGCGCGAACCACTGCGCATCGAGGCCTGGTGAATGGGGGTGCGGGGAGGCCTACTTTGTGCCAACATCGGAGCCTGACCGACCTGACTACAGGCAGAGATAAGCCAGCACAAACGCGCACACAACGATTTATTTTATTCATCCTTCCATTTTCTTGTATTTGGAGTCTGTGAGTGGGATCCCAACCTCGGTTTTAGTTTTTATCGTCGCGTTTCCTTGTCCTGATATTTATTGTAAATAAATCCTTTTATTATTTTCCCTTTGATTCTAAAACCGTTCCTGTGTGAGTTTAATAATTTCCACAGGGTGAAGACGCTGACGTGCGCGGACCCTGAGGGAAATCTCGCCGTTTCTTCTTCCTCTTTCTTGCCTCCCCCGCGCATATGTACAGCGAAATCCTCCATTGATCGGCGCCTCATTAAGCTCGTTTCCATCCGTGATTGCCCGGTCTTAACCGAGGGCAATCACACGACAATATATATATATATATATATATATATATATATATATATATATATATATATATATATATATATATATATATATATATATACAGTGGAACCTTGACTTACGAGTGCACCAACTTACGAGTTTTCCGAGATACGAGCCGTCGCTCGGGCGGTTTATTGCTTTGAGATGCGAGCCGAGATCCGAGTTACGAGCTTACGCCACCCGCCACCAGGTGGGTTCCGGTCACGTGGTTATCTTGCCGTGCAAGTATCTCTGCCGTATATCGCTGCTGTTTTGTTTTCGCATTTTGGTTATTTTGGAGCTTACGCCACCCCCCACCAGGTGGGTTCCGGTCACGTGGTTATCTTGCCGTGCAAGTATCTCTGCCGTATATCGCTGCTGTTTTGTTTTCGCATTTTGGTTATTTTGGAGCTTACGCCACCCCCCACCAGGTGGGTTCCGGTCACGTGGTTATCTTGCCGTGCAAGTACAGTATCTCTGCCGTATATCGCTGCTGTTTTGTTTTCGCATTTTGGTTATTTTGGAGCTTACGCCACCCCCCACCAGGTGGGTTCCGGTCACGTGGTTATCTTGCCGTGCAAGTACAGTATCTCTGCCGTATATCGCTGCTGTTTTGTTTTCGCATTTTGGTTATTTTGGAGCTTACGCCACCCCCCACCAGGTGGGTTCCGGTCACGTGGTTATCTTGCCGTGCAAGTACAGTATCTCTGCCGTATATCGCTGCTGTTTTGTTTTCGCATTTTGGTTATTTTGGAAAATTTCTTAGTTTTAACCATGGGTCCTAAGTAATTGAGTGCCAAGGGCAGTACTGAGAAGAAGAAGAGGATGATGTGCTTGGATATATTGGATATAAAACACGCAATCGTCGAAAAACATGAGCGAGGTGTGCGTGTTGTCGACTTGGTGAGGCAGCAAGCTCGGATGTGAAGGCAGCTGAAGATTTTATTATAACTTTTGCCGAACTGATAGAAGCCGAACGATACATCCCCCAGCAAATCTTCAACTGTGACGAGACAGGGCTCTTCTGGAAAAAGATGCCGAGGAGGACGTATATAACGGCAGAGGAGAAGAGCATGCCAGGCCACAACTTGTTCAGAGTGCCGGCGATAGCTCGCCTTCTCTTTGTGGAAGACACGGTGAGATCCTTAACATCCAACAACTAATGGGACGCAAACGGGGCGCCCAGTTTAGCGGTACACACATTGATGAATCACCCTGCCTGTGAAACACCGACATGACAGGTTATAGCTGGGTCGGGATTCAAACCCAGGCTGGACAGTTTAGAGTCAAGTGTGCGTACCTCCAGTCCAGGCCATCCTGCCAACTTGTATGCTGCATACAGGTGAAATATAAAGCGCGAGATATTTTTATATATACTGCATATTTAAAAAAAATTTGGTGTGGTTTTTGGCGGGCTGGAACGGATTAATAGCATTTCAATGCATTTTAATGGGGAAATTTGATTTGAGAAACGAGCAAATTGAGTTACGAGCTCGGTCACAGAACGAATTAAACTCGTAAGTCAAGGTTCCACTGTATATATATATATATATATATATATATATATATATATATATATATATATATATATATATATATATATATATATATATATATATATATATATATATATATATATATATATATGTGTGTGTGTATGTATATTTTTTGCCTCTATATTTGAAGACAAAAATATCAAGAGAATTTCCAATACCTGTCTGACTATCTCAGGGGTGTGTGCAAGGGCTTTTCAAAGAGATCCAAATTGGAGTAGAGCAGCTCGGGAGAGAGCATACCGCTACCAGGCTGAACAGTTTGTGTTTTGTATCCCACTGATAGGCCGGATCTGCATACAGACTTGAACCAAAATCGAATCGGCTTGTTCTTGTTGCCTAACAATCTCATCCACCTAGTTTTATCATTATTCGTCCACAGCTTTTGAGATATCGTTTTTGGTTCCCTCTTTCAATGGTGAAGAATCACAAAAATCATCGAATCAATTCAGCCTTGTCACACACCCAACCCGTCCACCAAATTTCATCCGAATCGCTCTTACTGAGATATCCTGCTCGCAGACAAACAGGTGAAAACGCATCCTCTGTCCACTTTCGGTGGTGAAGGGAAAAATTAGGACTAGGTAGTTCATAGAAAACAGGTCCACTAACATGGACCGGGTGAGGTTGACACAGATGGAGGGGATGAGAGCGGCGACAGTGGATGATGATGAGCAAGAAGAGGGAAATGAGGATGATGAAGAGCACCGTAGATTGGAGGAAGAGTTGACGAACAAGGTTGAAGAGATAAGATTGACACCATTCTGAAAAAGACCACACATTCTCTATTGAAGAGGAAACAAACAGATGGCAATGGGAGTTAGGAGAACCAACCGATCATTTGGTAAAAGTATTCCAAAATCAGACGAGACACAACAACGGAGAGGAAATGGGACAAATACAACAATCCCTGAGGAAATTGAAGCCCCAAGCTAAAGGTAATCCAAAAAATAATAAAAAACATGTAAAATTGATAGACCGAGAGTGGGTGCTGAAAAACAACTGAAAACATAAATGACAGCAGGGAAGATTAAAAATAAATGATAGTCAACAGCGGGAGTAAACAAAACCAGATGTTTCAAAACAACAACAACAACAACAACAGGCATTTTAAGGCCATTTTCCCTGCTAGAGCAGGGGTTAGCCTTGTGGGCTCCATGACGATCTTCTCCATTTTGCCCTATTTTCTGCATCTCCCCTTGTTAACCCCCTTGCCTGCTTTCTTCCACCACCTTTAGCCAAGTCTTTCTCGGTCTTCCCCGTCCTCTACTTCCTTCTACATTTATTTCCATCACTCTTCTCAACCAGTCACTTTCATCCTTCCTCAACACATGACCAAACCATCTCAACCTGTTTCTCTTCAGAGCATCCATCACAGGCTCTATTCCCATCATCTTTCGCAATTCATAATTCGTCTTCCTCTCTCAACGATACTCCACACATCCACCGAACCATTCACATTTCCATCCTTTCCAGCCTTCGTTGCTGCTCTACATTCGTTACCCATGTCTCGCTCCCATAAATCATAACACTTCTCACACATGCAGCACACACCTTTCCCTTCAGCTTCAATGACACTCCCCTCCTCGTCAGCACGCCACTCAGTTCCCGAAACCTCTTCCATGCACATCTCACTCTAGCAACCGTTGCAGAATCTGATCCACCTTCTCCATTCAGCATGTCTCCTAGGTAGCAAAATGTTTTCACACCTTCCAGCTTCACGCCGTCTCCAAGATCCAACTCAACATTTCCTCCATCTGCAGCTCCCTCTGTGCACACCTTACACTTGAATGTAGCTGCCACACTGATTAATGACACTCTCAGACCACTACATTTTTGATGAACCCACTCGGCGCACATTGTACATTGAATGGGGTTCACTCTCACTCACTAGATTTGTCAAAATAACATGAAAATATTCTACCCTGAATTGAGGAATCAAAAGCAAAATGTATGAAGTTCCCCTGAAAAAGTTAAACTGGAAGATTTATGGAAAGGAATTTTTGAAGATCCAAAATAACCCAAGCAGATGGAATGGATCTGAAACTTGGAAGAAGAAAGGCAACATTCAAGGGAAATGCCTCCAGTGATATTTGATGAAGAATTTTTTATTTTATTTTATTTATTTATTTACTTATTAACCACCTGCAAAAATGCCAAACTTTAAAAGCCCTGGTCTGGATGGAATTCCGAAATTCTGGCTAAAGCAACAAGATGCTCTCCACAATCACTATGCTCAAGCTTTAAGCAAACAACCAAGAGGAAATGGTAATGGATGAGTGACATCTGGATATGAGCTGGAAAGGGTGGAAATGCAAATGGTTCGGTGGATGTGCGGAGTATCGTTAAGAGAGAGGAAGACAAATGATGAATTGCGAAAGATGATGGGAATAGAGCTTGTGATTGATGCTGTGAAGAGGAACAGGTTGAGATGGTTTTGTCATGTGTTGAGGAAGGATGAAAGTGACTGGTTGAGAAGAGTGATGGAAATGAATGTAGAAGGAAGTAGAGGACGGGGAAGACAGAGAAAGACTTGGCTAAAGATGGTGGAAGAATAAATGCGGGCAAGGGGGTTAACAAGGAGAGATGCAGAAAATAGGGCAAAATGGAGAAGATTGTCATGGGGACCGCAAGGCTAACCCCCGCTCTAGCAGGGAAATGGCTTTAAAATGCATGTTGTTTGTTGTATGAGTGACACACAGAGGGTAAAACCTTCGTCATCAAAATCTGAAGAAACCCATTTACCTCACAAATATTGACCAATTACATGTCTGCCAACATGGAAACATCTAACGGGAACCATTGAAGTGATGGACCTCTTCTCCCTAACACAACAAGAAGGCCATCAACTATTGGGGATGCCTCTTTGCGTTGGGAGTCGGGGGGGGGGGGGTTAAATTTTCCCAGCTGCCTGGGTTTGGGTACTTCCGTGTACCTGGTCATGGCCATAGTACCGGTTGTTCCCCACAAACCAACTCTCTTTCCTCTTCTTCTTTTCTCTCTCCTGGCCTTGGCTTTACAAAGAAAACAGTACACCGCCTTGGATGTGAAGAATCTCTGGGTCGCTCCCGGGAGACCGATTGGCAATCTCAGTAACTGCAGACCTGTTTGAGGAGAACGATCTGGGGCTAAACAGAAACATCTGCAAAGTCTAGAGGCAGAGCAGAAGGGATGTAAGAGAGGATGCTATGGAAGAAGATACCACTGACTACTAAACAAGGCTACACTCAAATTTTAAAATGAAAAGGAGCAAATTGGCCACAGCATAGATAAACCATTAGAAAACCTTTTGATAGTGCCCCACATTAGTGGATGGAAAAATCCATGCAAGTGCACAATATTAACCCCAAAATAAGCAAACTGATTGAGTAATCATTGGGTCTAAATACCAGGAGCGAAGACATGACATGGGATCTTCCAGTGAGACAGCCTTCCACCCATCCTGTTTTACCTTGCCCTTGATCCATAGAGCAGCCTCATCAATTATCAAGGACACTGATACACCGATACACCCTAACATCCAAGAGAAGAGCATCTGAACAAATGGGAAACGTGACACTGCTGCACATGGATGATCTAAATATCTTCACAGCAAATGACAAATAATTGCCAGAATAACGGAAATTAGTGAAACGGCACATTCAAATGAAGAAATTAAAATGGAGTTTAGCCAGGATAAATGTGCCAAATGCGCATTCCTACAAGATAAATCGATAAAAACTGCCCAAAATACAACAATATAGGAGCTAGACAACGAAGCACCATAAAAAATACCTCAGAGTAGAAGAGGGGCACCAAATCTGTCACAAACAAATGCACAAAACAATTGCCAAAGAATACTTGCGAAGAACGAGGCTGATCCTGAAAATACCTCTCCCCCAGGAACAAAATGAAAGCCATAAACAAACTTCTAGTGTACCAGTGTTCCAATAGAGTTGTTAAAAAAATAAACTGGACACAATCGGAAATCAACAAAATAGGCATCAAAACAAGGAAACAAACTCCTCTGCATCCACCGAATGTTCTGCAAAAATGAAGTGTACAATAATAATCGATTGATTCATTGCGTAATTAAAATAAATAAATGATAATCATAAAATTATTAATTTCTTAATCAATTGGCCAATGTTTCATCCAGTGTTTCACCACCATCCCAAACCACCAGTGTTTCATCCGAAGGTGTAATTTTTTGAAAATTAAAAAAATAATTAATTGACAGAAAAAAATTAACTTTTATTTATTCATTATTCAATAAATATTTTCTCGATTAATTGATTAATCAATAAATCAAAAATATCCTTTATGACCGAATCACTTGGTCATTGTCGTGTCCAAGTATCAGCTTCCTCGCTCAAAAGGTGCCTGAGATATTGTCCAGATGAGAAATAAATAAGTAATTAATTCATCGATTGACACATGTGGGAAAATTACACACCCAGACCAGGAAACGAACCCAGGTCCTCTGGTGGACCGTACCAGTGCTCTGCCCTTTGAGGTATCTGGGCGACCCTGACCAAGCATGCAATTTTCCCACACATAGAATTGCCACTCTCTTTCCGTCACTGCTTCTTGGAGCACTCGCTGCCAACCATAGGAGCACAAACGGCCTGCTCACGAGAGGGTTTTCCGGTCGTGGCCAGAACTAGGAAAAAATATATCAAAGGGTGTGATTACTTTCTGAAGTCACTGTATAAAAAGACTAGAACGGCACTCTTCGACATCGCGCCGTCGACCGATATGCCTCTGCCTACATATTACATCATTATACATACTTGTACCAAGTTTGATTTATATCCCTTCAGATTTTCTTGATTATTACATTTTTACCTGACATGACCTCTGACTTTTGACCTCTTGACTCCAAAATCTAATCTGTTAAGGTTTACATCATACTGCCAACTAAGATTCTATATTTCATCGAAATTTGATTTAAATCCGTTCTGCTATTCTCAAGTTATCGACAGTAACAAAAACCTATCACTGATGGACGGCTAACCCGAAAACATAATGCCTCCGGGAACTTAGTCGGCAGAGGCAAAATAACAGAGTTGGGCAGATTGGACAGTAGATGAAGAAGGTTCATTGGAATGGCTAAAAGGTCAGCTCAAATAGGAGTTTAAAGGGGGCTTAAAGTGTGTTAGGGGTTCTAAAGGCTCTTTGGGGTATTAAGGGTAGTTGGGGTCTTTAAGGGGCTTAAGGGTCTTTGGGTCCTCATGGTCTTGGGGGGCTTCAACGACCTTAAGGTTAAGGTTTTAGAGGGTCATGGGGTCGATCGTCTCAGGGGTCATATATATATATATATATATATATATATATATATATATATATATATATATATATATATAGTACTATATATATATATATATATATATATATATATATATAATATTTATATATATATATAATATTTATATATATATATATATATATACTATATATATATATATATAGTATATATATATATAATATTTATATATATATATAATATTTATCATATATATATAATATTTATATATATATATAATATTTATATATATATATATAATATTTATATATATATATAATATTTATATATATATATAATATTTATATATATATATAATATTTATATATATATATATAATATTATATATATATATATATTTATATATATTATATATATATATACCCTATAATGAATTAATTAATATAATTAACACCCTATAATATATATATAATTAATATTTATTAAACCACATTTCAAATCTGGCCTCCAAAGCCAGTCGCCGACTGGGCATCCTCCGTCGTGCAAAGTCCTTCCTTGGCACACCTGAACTCCTCACCACATAGAAGGCTTTCATCCGCAGCTGAATGGAATACTGCTCTCCCCTCTGGGCTGGTGCTCCTGCCTCACACCTAGCTCGTCTTCACGCTGTTGAAACCAAAGCGTTCAATCATTGGAATCTCCCGCGGTGAAGCTAACTCCAAGGGCCTTTCACTCACTCACCACAGGCAGGTTGGTGGTCTTTCCGTCTTCTACCGACTCCTCTCTGGCCTTGCCCCCCTAGCTCTCTCTGGGCTCTGTCCCCCAAATATTCCTACAGGTCGCACAAGATCTGCCTGCAACCCTCTTATGGTTAAACTGCCAAAATCAAGACTCTCTGCTCACCTTCACTCCTTCATTCCTCTTTTCTCCCGCCTCTGGAACAAACTCCCTCACTCTCTTCAATCCCACTCCACCCTCCAGGTCTTTAAAACAGCTGTTCACTACCATCTCTTATCTTCCCCCATCCAAAACCTTGATCTTTCTACCCCCGCTAGTTTCACCCCAAATCCACTTTTTTG